>NW_027473989.1:0-106026 GCF_050947335.1 Megachile rotundata | reverse complement strand
GATCATATAAGCATAATATAGCTAATAATACGAGTTAGATTGATAATAATAAGAGTAATAAGTATAGTAATTGTCGTTCTATCGATCATTTAACCATAATATGGCTAATAATGTGAGTTAGATTGATAATAGTGAGTGCAATAAATATAGTAATTGTCGTTCTATCGCTCATATAAGCACAATATGGCTAATAATATGAGTTAGATTGATAATAATAAGAGTAATAAGTATAGTAATTGTCGTTCTATCGATCATATAAGCATAATATGGCTAATAATATGAGTTAGATTGATAATAATAAGTGTAATAAGTATAGTAATTGTCGTTCTATCTATCATAATTGCATAATATGGTTAATAATATGAGTTAGATTGATAATAATAAGAGCAATGAGTATAGTAATTGTCGTACTATCGATCATATAAGCACAATATGGCTAATAATATGAGTTAGATTGATAATAATAAGAGTAATAATAATAGTAATTGTCGTTATATCGATCATATAACCATAATATGGCTAATAGCATGAGTTAGATTGATAATAATAAGAGTAATGAGTATAGTAATTGTCGTTCTATCGATCATATCTGCATAATATGGTAAATAATATGAGTTAGATTGATAACAGTGAGTGTAATAAATATAGTAATTGTCGTTCTATCGCTCATATAAGCACAATATGGCTAATAATATGAGTTAGATTGATAATAATAAGAGTAATAAGTATAGTAATTGTCGTTCTATCGATCATATAAGCATAATGTGGCTAATAATATGAGTTAGATTGATAATAATAAGTGTAATAAGTATAGTAATTGTCGTTCTATCGATCATAATTGCATAATATGGTTAATAATATGAGTTAGATTGATAATAATAAGAGCAATGAGTATAGTAATTGTCGTACTATCGATCATATAAGCATAATATGGCTAATAATATGAGTTAGATTGATAATAATAAGTGTAAAAAGTAGAGTAATTGTCGTTCGATCGATCATATCTGCATAATATGGTTAATAATATGAGTTAGATTGATAATAATAAGAGTAATGAGTATAGTAATTGTCGTACTATCGATCATATAAGCATAATATGGCTAATAATGTGAGTTAGATTGATAATAGTGAGTGTAATAAATATAGTAATTGTCGTTCTATCGCTCATATTAGCACAATATGTCTAATAACATGAGTTAGATTGATAATAATAAGAGTAATAGGTATAGTAATTGTCGTTCTATCGATCATATAAGCATAATATGGCTAATAATATGAGTTAGATTGATAATAATAACAGTAATAAGTATAGTAATTGTAGTTCTATCGATCATATCTGCATAATATGGCTAATAATATGAGTTAGATTCATAATAATAACAGTAATAAGTATAGTAATTGTCGTTCTATCGATCATTTAAGCATAATATGGCTAATAATATGAGTTAGATTGATAATAATAACAGTAATAAGTATAGTAATTGTCGTTCTATCGATAATATAAGCATAATATGGCTAATAATATGAGTTAGATTGATAATACTAAGAGTAGTGAATAGAGTAATTCTCGTTCTATCGATCATATAATAATACTATGGCTAATAATATGAGTTAGATTGAAAATACTAAGAGTAGTGAGTATAGTAATTGTCGTTCTATCGATCATATAAGCATAATATGGCTAATAATATGAGTTAGATTGATAATAATAAGAGTAGTAAGTATAGTATTTGTCGTTCTATCGATCATATAAGCATAATATGGCTAATAATACGAGTTAGATTGATAATAATAAGAGTAATAAGTATAGTAATTGTCGTTCTATCGATCATTTAACCATAATATGGCTAATAATATGAGTTAGATTGATAATAATAAGAGTAATAAGTATAGTAATTGTCGTTCTATCGGTCATTTAAGCATAATATGGCGAATAATATGAGTTGGGTTGATAAGACTAAGAATAATAAGTATAGTAACTGTCGTTCTATCGATCATATAAGCATAATATGGTTAATAATATGAGTTAGATTGATAATAATAAGAGTAATAAGTATAGTAATTGTCGTTCTATCAATCATATAAGCATAATATGGCTAATAATATGAGTTAGAGTGATAATACTAAGAGTAGTGAGTACAGTAATTCTCTTTCCATCGATCATATAAGCATAATATGGCTAATAATATGAGTTAGATTGATAATAATAGCAGTAATAAGTACAGTAATTGTCGTTCTATCGATAATATAAGCATAATATGGCTAATAATATGAGTTAGATTGATAATACTAAGAGTAGTGAGTACAGTAATTGTCGTTCTATCGATCATATAAGCATAATATGGCTAATAATATGAGTTAGATTGATAATAATAAGAGTAGTAAGTATAGTATTTGTCGTTCTATCGATCATATCTGCATAATATGGTTAATAATATGAGTTAGATTCATAATAATAACAGTAATAAGTATAGTAATTGTCGTTCTATCGATAATATAACCATAATATGGCTAATAATATGAGTTAGATTGATAATAATAACAGTAATAAGTATAGTAATTGTCGTTCTATCGATAATATAAGCATAATATGGCTAATAATATGAGTTAGATTCTTAATAATAAGAGTAATAAGTATAGTAATTGTCGTTCTATCGATCATATAAGCATAATATGGCTAATAATATGAGTTAGATTGATAATAATAAGAGTAATAAGTATAGTAATTGTCGTTATATCGATCATATAACCATAATATGGCTAATAGCATGAGTTAGGTTGATAATAATAAGAGTAATGAGTATAGTAATTGTCGTACTATCGATCATATAAGCATAATATGGCTAATAATGTGAGTTAGATTGATAATAGTGAGTGCAATAAAAATAGTAATTGTCGTTCTATCGCTCATATAAGCACAATATGGCTAATAATATGAGTTAGATTGATAATAATAAGAGTAATAAGTATAGTAATTGTCGTTCTATCGATCATATAAGCATAATATGGCTAATAATATGAGTTAGATTGATAATACTAAGAGAAGTGAGTATAGTAATTCTCGTTCTATCGATCATATACTCATAATATGGCTAATAATATGAGTTAGATTGATAATACTAAGAGTAGTGAGTATATTAATTGTCGTTCTATCGATCATATAAGCATAATATGGCTAATAATATGAGTTAGATTGATAATAATAAGAGTAGTAAGTATAGTATTTGTCGTTCTATCGATCATATAAGCATAATATAGCTAATAATACGAGTTAGATTGATAATAATAAGAGTAATAAGTATAGTAATTGTCGTTCTATCGATCATTTAACCATAATATGGCTAATAATGTGAGTTAGATTGATAATAGTGAGTGCAATAAATATAGTAATTGTCGTTCTATCGCTCATATAAGCACAATATGGCTAATAATATGAGTTAGATTGATAATAATAAGAGTAATAAGTATAGTAATTGTCGTTCTATCGATCATATAAGCATAATATGGCTAATAATATGAGTTAGATTGATAATAATAAGTGTAATAAGTATAGTAATTGTCGTTCTATCTATCATAATTGCATAATATGGTTAATAATATGAGTTAGATTGATAATAATAAGAGCAATGAGTATAGTAATTGTCGTACTATCGATCATATAAGCATAATATGGCTAATAATATGAGTTAGATTGATAATAATAAGTGTAAAAAGTAGAGTAATTGTCGTTCGACCGATCATATCTGCATAATATGGTTAATAATATGAGTTAGATTGATAATAATAAGAGTAATGAGTATAGTAATTGTCGTACTATCGATCATATAAGCATAATATGGCTAATAATGTGAGTTAGATTGATAATAGTGAGTGCAATAAATATAGTAATTGTCGTTCTATCGCTCATATAAGCACAATATGGCTAATAATATGAGTTAGATTGATAATAATAAGAGTAATAAGTATAGTAATTGTCGTTCTATCGATCATATAAGCATAATATGGCTAATTATATGAGTTAGATTGATAATAATAACAGTAATAAGTATAGTAATTGTCGTTCTATCGATAATATAAGCATAATATGGCTAATAATATGAGTTAGATTGATAATAATAAGAGTAATAAGTAGAGTAATTCTCGTTCTATCGATCATATAAGGATAATATGGCTAATAATATGAGTTAGATTGATAATAATAAGAGTAGTGAGTATAGTAATTGTAGTTCTATCGATCATTTAAGCATAATATGGCTAATAATATGAGTTAGATTCATAATAATAAGAGTAATAAGTATAGTAATTGTCGTTCTATCGATCATATAAGCATAATATGGCTAATAATATGAGTTAGATTGATAACAATAAGAGTAGTGAGTATAGTAATTCTCGTTCTATCAATCATATAAGCATAATATGGCTAATAATATGAGTTAGAGTGATAATACTAAGACTAGTGAGTATAGTAATTCTCATTCTATCGATCATATAAGCATAATATGGCTAATAATATGAGTTAGATTGATAATAATAACAGTAATAAGTATAGTAATTGTCGTTCTATCGCTAATATAAGCATAATATGGCTAATAATATGAGTTAGATTCTTAATAATAAGAGTAATAAGTATAGTAATTGTCGTTCTATCGATCATATAAGCATAATATGGCTAATAATATGAGTTAGATTGATAATAATAAGAGTAATAAGTATAGTAAATGTCGTTATATCGATCATATAACCATAATATGGCTAATAGCATGAGTTAGGTTGATAATAAGAAGAGTAATGAGTATAGTAATTGTCGTACTATCGATCATATAAGCATAATATGGCTAATAATGTGAGTTAGATTGATAATAGTGAGTGCAATAAAAATAGTAATTGTCGTTCTATCGCTCATATAAGCACAATATGGCTAATAATATGAGTTAGATTGATAATAATAAGAGTAATAAGTATAGTAATTGTCGTTCTATCGATCATATAAGCATAATATGGCTAATAATATGAGTTAGATTGATAATACTAAGAGAAGTGAGTATAGTAATTCTCGTTCTATCGATCATAATTGCATAATATGGTTAATAATATGAGTTAGATTGATAATAATAAGAGCAATGAGTATAGTAATTGTCGTTCTATCGATCATATAAGCATAATATGGCTAATAATATGAGTTAGATTGATAATAATAAGTGTAATAAGTATAGTAATTGTCGTTCTATCGATCATAATTGCATAATATGGTTAATAATATGAGTTAGATTGATAAAAATAAGAGCAATGAGTATAGTAATTGTCGTACTATCGATCATATAAGCATAATATGGCTAATAATATGATTTAGATTGATAATAATAAGTGTAAAAAGTAGAGTAATTGTCGTTCGACCGATCATATCTGCATAATATGGTTAATA
Organism: Megachile rotundata; assembly: GCF_050947335.1. NCBI lineage: Eukaryota > Metazoa > Arthropoda > Insecta > Hymenoptera > Megachilidae > Megachile > Megachile rotundata. The sequence continues at coordinate 100,604 of NW_027473989.1, read as the reverse complement.
ATATGAGTTAGATTGATAATAATAAGAGTAATGAGTATAGTAATTGTCGTACTATCGATCATATAAGCATAATATGGCTAATAATATGAGTTAGATTGATAATAATAAGTGTAAAAAGTAGAGTAATTGTCGTTCGATCGATCATATCTGCATAATATGGTTAATAATATGAGTTAGATTGATAATAATAAGAGTAATGAGTATAGTAATTGTCGTACTATCGATCATATAAGCATAATATGGCTAATAATGTGAGTTAGATTGATAATAGTGAGTGCAATAAATATAGTAATTGTCGTTCTATCGCTCATATAAGCACAATATGGCTAATAATATGAGTTAGATTGATAATAATAAGAGTAATAAGTATAGTAATTGTCGTTCTATCGATCATATAAGCATAATATGGCTAATTATATGAGTTAGATTGATAATAATAACAGTAATAAGTATAGTAATTGTCGTTCTATCGATCATTTAAGCATAATATGGCTAATAATATGAGTTAGATTGATAATAATAACAGTAATAAGTATAGTAATTGTCGTTCTATCGATAATATAAGCATAATATGGCTAATAATATGAGTTAGATTGATAATACTAAGAGTAGTGAGTAGAGTAATTCTCGTTCTATCGATCATATAATAATACTATGGCTAATAATATGAGTTAGATTGAAAATACTAAGAGTAGTGAGTATAGTAATTGTCGTTCTATCGATCATATAAGCATAATATGGCTAATAATATGAGTTAGATTGATAATAATAAGAGTAGTAAGTATAGTATTTGTCGTTCTATCGATCATATAAGCATAATATGGCTAATAATACGAGTTAGATTGATAATAATAAGAGTAATAAGTATAGTAATTGTCGTTCTATCGATCATTTAACCATAATATGGCTAATAATATGAGTTAGATTGATAATAATAAGAGTAATAAGTATAGTAATTGTCGTTCTATCGGTCATTTAAGCATAATATGGCGAATAATATGAGTTGGGTTGATAAGACTAAGAATAATAAGTATAGTAACTGTCGTTCTATCGATCATATAAGCATAATATGGTTAATAATATGAGTTAGATTGATAATAATAAGAGTAATAAGTATAGTAATTGTCGTTCTATCGATCATATAAGCATAATATGGCTAATAATATGAGTTAGAGTGATAATACTAAGAGTAGTGGGTACAGTAATTCTCATTCCATCGATCATATAAGCATAATATGGCTAATAATATGAGTTAGATTGATAATAATAGCAGTAATAAGTACAGTAATTGTCGTTCTATCGATAATATAAGCATAATATGGCTAATAATATGAGTTAGATTGATAATACTAAGAGTAGTGAGTACAGTAATTGTCGTTCTATCGATCATATAAGCATAATATGGCTAATAATATGAGTTAGATTGATAATAATAAGAGTAGTAAGTATAGTATTTGTCGTTCTATCGATCATATCTGCATAATATGGTTAATAATATGAGTTAGATTCATAATAATAACAGTAATAAGTATAGTAATTGTCGTTCTATCGATAATATAACCATAATATGGCTAATAATATGAGTTAGATTGATAATAATAACAGTAATAAGTATAGTAATTGTCGTTCTATCGATAATATAAGCATAATATGGCTAATAATATGAGTTAGATTCTTAATAATAAGAGTAATAAGTATAGTAATTGTCGTTCTATCGATCATATAAGCATAATATGGCTAATAATATGAGTTAGATTGATAATAATAAGAGTAATAAGTATAGTAATTGTCGTTATATCGATCATATAACCATAATATGGCTAATAGCATGAGTTAGGTTGATAATAATAAGAGTAATGAGTATAGTAATTGTCGTACTATCGATCATATAAGCATAATATGGCTAATAATGTGAGTTAGATTGATAATAGTGAGTGCAATAAAAATAGTAATTGTCGTTCTATCGCTCATATAAGCACAATATGGCTAATAATATGAGTTAGATTGATAATAATAAGAGTAATAAGTATAGTAATTGTCGTTCTATCGATCATATAAGCATAATATGGCTAATAATATGAGTTAGATTGATAATACTAAGAGAAGTGAGTATAGTAATTCTCGTTCTATCGATCATATACTCATAATATGGCTAATAATATGAGTTAGATTGATAATAATAAGAGTAGTAAGTATAGTATTTGTCGTTCTATCGATCATATAAGCATAATATAGCTAATAATACGAGTTAGATTGATAATAATAAGAGTAATAAGTATAGTAATTGTCGTTCTATCGATCATTTAACCATAATATGGCTAATAATGTGAGTTAGATTGATAATAGTGAGTGCAATAAATATAGTAATTGTCGTTCTATCGCTCATATAAGCACAATATGGCTAATAATATGAGTTAGATTGATAATAATAAGAGTAATAAGTATAGTAATTGTCGTTCTATCGATCATATAAGCATAATATGGCTAATAATATGAGTTAGATTGATAATAATAAGCGTAATAAGTATAGTAATTGTCGTTCTATCTATCATAATTGCATAATATGGTTAATAATATGAGTTAGATTGATAATAATAAGAGCAATGAGTATAGTAATTGTCGTACTATCGATCATATAAGCATAATATGGCTAATAATATGAGTTAGATTGATAATAATAAGTGTAAAAAGTAGAGTAATTGTCGTTCGACCGATCATATCTGCATAATATGGTTAATAATATGAGTTAGATTGATAATAATAAGAGTAATGAGTATAGTAATTGTCGTACTATCGATCATATAAGCATAATATGGCTAATAATGTGAGTTAGATTGATAATAGTGAGTGCAATAAATATAGTAATTGTCGTTCTATCGCTCATATAAGCACAATATGGCTAATAATATGAGTTAGATTGATAATAATAAGAGTAATAAGTATAGTAATTGTCGTTCTATCGATCATATAAGCATAATATGGCTAATTATATGAGTTAGATTGATAATAATAACAGTAATAAGTATAGTAATTGTCGTTCTATCGATAATATAAGCATAATATGGCTAATAATATGAGTTAGATTGATAATAATAAGAGTAATAAGTATAGTAATTCTCGTTCTATCGATCATATAAGGATAATATGGCTAATAATATGAGTTAGATTGATAATAATAAGAGTAGTGAGTATAGTAATTGTAGTTCTATCGATCATTTAAGCATAATATGGCTAATAATATGAGTTAGATTCATAATAATAAGAGTAATAAGTATAGTAATTGTCGTTCTATCGATCATATAAGCATAATATGGCTAATAATATGAGTTAGATTGATAACAATAAGAGTAGTGAGTATAGTAATTCTCGTTCTATCAATCATATAAGCATAATATGGCTAATAATATGAGTTAGAGTGATAATACTAAGACTAGTGAGTATAGTAATTCTCATTCTATCGATCATATAAGCATAATATGGCTAATAATATGAGTTAGATTGATAATAATAACAGTAATAAGTATAGTAATTGTCGTTCTATCGCTAATATAAGCATAATATGGCTAATAATATGAGTTAGATTCTTAATAATAAGAGTAATAAGTATAGTAATTGTCGTTCTATCGATCATATAAGCATAATATGGCTAATAATATGAGTTAGATTGATAATAATAAGAGTAATAAGTATAGTAAATGTCGTTATATCGATCATATAACCATAATATGGCTAATAGCATGAGTTAGGTTGATAATAATAAGAGTATTGAGTATAGTAATTGTCGTACTATCGATCATATAAGCATAATATGGCTAATAATGTGAGTTAGATTGATAATAGTGAGTGCAATAAAAATAGTAATTGTCGTTCTATCGCTCATATAAGCACAATATGGCTAATAATATGAGTTAGATTGATAATAATAAGAGTAATAAGTATAGTAATTGTCGTTCTATCGATCATATAAGCATAATATGGCTAATAATATGAGTTAGATTGATAATACTAAGAGAAGTGAGTATAGTAATTCTCGTTCTATCGATCATAATTGCATAATATGGTTAATAATATGAGTTAGATTGATAATAATAAGAGCAATGAGTATAGTAATTGTCGTACTATCGATCATATAAGCATAATATGGCTAATAATATGAGTTAGATTGATAATAATAAGTGTAAAAAGTAGAGTAATTGTCGTTCGATCGATCATATCTGCATAATATGGCTAATAATGTGAGTTAGATTGATAATAGTGAGTGTAATAAATATAGTAATTGTCGTTCTATCGCTCATATTAGCACAATATGTCTAATAACATGAGTTAGATTGATAATAATAAGAGTAATAGGTATAGTAATTGTCGTTCTATCGATCATATAAGCATAATATGGCTAATAATATGAGTTAGATTGATAATAATAACAGTAATATGTATAGTAATTGTAGTTCTATCGATCATATCTGCATAATATGGCTAATAATATGAGTTAGATTCATAATAATAACAGTAATAAGTATAGTAATTGTCGTTCTATCGATCATTTAAGCATAATATGGCTAATAATATGAGTTAGATTGATAATAATAACAGTAATAAGTATAGTAATTGTCGTTCTATCGATAATATAAGCATAATATGGCTAATAATATGAGTTAGATTGATAATACTAAGAGTAGTGAGTAGAGTAATTCTCGTTCTATCGATCATATAATAATAATATGGCTAATAATATGAGTTAGATTGAAAATACTAAGAGTAGTGAGTATAGTAATTGTCGTTCTATCGATCATATAAGCATAATATGGCTAATAACATGAGTTAGATTGATAATAATAAGAGTAGTAAGTATAGTATTTGTCGTTCTATCGATCATATAAGCATAATATGGCTAATAATACGAGTTAGATTGATAATAATAAGAGTAATAAGTATAGTAATTGTCGTTCTATCGATCATTTAACCATAATATGGCTAATAATATGAGTTAGATTGATAATAATAGGAGTAATAAGTATAGTAATTGTCGTTCTATCGGTCATTTAAGCATAATATGGCGAATAATATGAGTTGGGTTGATAAGACTAAGAATAATAAGTATAGTAACTGTCGTTCTATCGATCATATAAGCATAATATGGTTAATAATATGAGTTAGATTCATAATAATAAGAGTAATAAGTATAGTAATTGTCGTTCTATCGATCATATAAGCATAATATGGCTAATAATATGAGTTAGAGTGATAATACTAAGAGTAGTGAGTACAGTAATTCTCATTCCATCGATCATATAAGCATAATATGGCTAATAATATGAGTTAGATTGATAATAATAGCAGTAATAAGTACAGTAATTGTCGTTCTATCGATAATATAAGCATAATATGGCTAATAATATGAGTTAGATTGATAATACTAAGAGTAGTGAGTACAGTAATTGTCGTTCTATCGATCATATAAGCATAATATGGCTAATAATATGAGTTAGATTGATAATAATAAGAGTAGTAAGTATAGTATTTGTCGTTCTATCGATCATATCTGCATAATATGGTTAATAATATGAGTTAGATTCATAATAATAACAGTAATAAGTATAGTAATTGTCGTTCTATCGATAATATAACCATAATATGGCTAATAATATGAGTTAGATTGATAATACTAAGAGTAGTGAGTATAGTAATTCTCGTTCTATCGATCATATAAGCATAATATGGCTAATAATATGAGTTAGAGTGATAATACTAAGACTAGTGAGTATAGTAATTCTCATTCTATCGATCGTATAAGCATAATATGGCTAATAATATGAGTTAGATTGATAATAATAACAGTAATAAGTATAGTAATTGTCGTTCTATCGATAATATAAGCATAATATGGCTAATAATATGAGTTAGATTCTTAATAATAAGAGTAATAAGTATAGTAATTGTCGTTCTATCGATCATATAAGCATAATATGGCTAATAATATGAGTTAGATTGATAATAATAAGAGTAATAAGTATAGTAATTGTCGTTATATCGATCATATAACCATAATATGGCTAATAGCATGAGTTAGGTTGATAATAATAAGAGTAATGAGTATAGTAATAGTCGTACTATCGATCATATAAGCATAATATGGCTAATAATGTGAGTTAGATTGATAATAGTGAGTGCAATAAAAATAGTAATTGTCGTTCTATCGCTCATATAAGCACAATATGGCTAATAATATGAGTTAGATTGATAATAATAAGAGTCATAAGTATAGTAATTGTCGTTCTATCGATCATGTAAGCATAATATGGCTAATAATATGAGTTAGATTGATAATACTAAGAGAAGTGAGTATAGTAATTCTCGTTCTATCGATCATATACTCATAATATGGCTAATAATATGAGTTAGATTGATAATACTAAGAGTAGTGAGTATATTAATTGTCGTTCTATCGATCATATAAGCATAATATGGCTAATAATATGAGTTAGATTGATAATAATAAGAGTAGTAAGTATAGTATTTGTCGTTCTATCGATCATATAAGCATAATATAGCTAATAATACGAGTTAGATTGATAATAATAAGAGTAATAAGTATAGTAATTGTCGTTCTATCGATCATTTAACCATAATATGGCTAATAATGTGAGTTAGATTGATAATAGTGAGTGCAATAAATATAGTAATTGTCGTTCTATCGCTCATATAAGCACAATATGGCTAATAATATGAGTTAGATTGATAATAATAAGAGTAATAAGTATAGTAATTGTCGTTCTATCGATCATATAAGCATAATATGGCTAATAATATGAGTTAGATTGATAATAATAAGTGTAATAAGTATAGTAATTGTCGTTCTATCTATCATAATTGCATAATATGGTTAATAATATGAGTTAGATTGATAATAATAAGAGCAATGAGTATAGTAATTGTCGTACTATCGATCATATAAGCATAATATGGCTAATAATATGAGTTAGATTGATAATAATAAGTGTAAAAAGTAGAGTAATTGGCGTTCGACCGATCATATCTGCATAATATGGTTAATAATATGAGTTAGATTGATAATAATAAGAGTAATGAGTATAGTAATTGTCGTACTATCGATCATATAAGCATAATATGGCTAATAATGTGAGTTAGATTGATAATAGTGAGTGCAATAAATATAGTAATTGTCGTTCTATCGCTCATATAAGCACAATATGGCTAATAATATGAGTTAGATTGATAATAATAAGAGTAATAAGTATAGTAATTGTCGTTCTATCGATCATATAAGCATAATATGGCTAATTATATGAGTTAGATTGATAGTAATAACAGTAATAAGTATAGTAATTGTCGTTCTATCGATAATATAAGCATAATATGGCTAATAATATGAGTTAGATTGATAATAATAAGAGTAATAAGTATAGTAATTCTCGTTCTATCGATCATATAAGGATTATATGGCTAATAATATGAGTTAGATTGATAATAATAAGAGTAGTGAGTATAGTAATTGTAGTTCTATCGATCATTTAAACATAATATGGCTAATAATATGAGTTAGATTCATAATAATAAGAGTAATAAGTATAGTAATTGTCGTTCTATCGATCATATAAGCATAATATGGCTAATAATATGAGTTAGATTGATAACAATAAGAGTAGTGAGTATAGTAATTCTCGTTCTATCAATCATATAAGCATAATATGGCTAATAATATGAGTTAGAGTGATAATACTAAGACTAGTGAGTATAGTAATTCTCATTCTATCGATCATATAAGCATAATATGGCTAATAATATGCGTTAGATTGATAATAATAACAGTAATAAGTATAGTAATTGTCGTTCTATCGCTAATATAAGCATAATATGGCTAATAATATGAGTTAGATTCTTAATAATAAGAGTAATAAGTATAGTAATTGTCGTTCTATCGATCATATAAGCATAATATGGCTAATAATATGAGTTAGATTGATAATAATAAGAGTAATAAGTATAGTAAATGTCGTTATATCGATCATATAACCATAATATGGCTAATAGCATGAGTTAGGTTGATAATAATAAGAGTAATGAGTATAGTAATTGTCGTACTATCGATCATATAAGCATAATATGGCTAATAATGTGAGTTAGATTGATAATAGTGAGTGCAATAAAAATAGTAATTGTCGTTCTATCGCTCATATAAGCACAATATGGCTAATAATATGAGTTAGATTGATAATAATAAGAGTAATAAGTATAGTAATTGTCGTTCTATCGATCATATAAGCATAATATGGCTAATAATATGAGTTAGATTGATAATACTAAGAGAAGTGAGTATAGTAATTCTCGTTCTATCGATCATATACTCATAATATGGCTAATAATATGAGTTAGATTGATAATAATAGCAGTAATAAGTACAGTAATTGTCGTTCTATCGATAATATAAGCATAATATGGCTAATAATATGAGTTAGATTGATAATACTAAGAGTAGTGAGTACAGTAATTGTCGTTCTATCGATCATATAAGCATAATATGGCTAATAATATGAGTTAGATTGATAATAATAAGAGTAGTAAGTATAGTATTTGTCGTTCTATCGATCATATCTGCATAATATGGTTAATAATATGAGTTAGATTCATAATAATAACAGTAATAAGTATAGTAATTGTCGTTCTATCGATAATATAACCATAATATGGCTAATAATATGAGTTAGATTGATAATACTAAGAGTAGTGAGTATAGTAATTCTCGTTCTATCGATCATATAAGCATAATATGGCTAATAATATGAGTTAGAGTGATAATACTAAGACTAGTGAGTATAGTAATTCTCATTCTATCGATCATATAAGCATAATATGGCTAATAATATGAGTTAGATTGATAATAATAACAGTAATAAGTGTAGTAATTGTCGTTCTATCGATCATATAAGCATAATATGGCTAATAATATGAGTTAGATTGATAACAATAAGAGTAATAAGTATAGTAATTGTCGTTCTCTCGATCATATAAGCATAATATGGCTAATAATATGAGTTAGAGTGATAATAATAAGAGTAATAATAATAGTAATTGTCGTTATATCGATCATATAACCATAATATGGCTAATAGCATGAGTTAGATTGATAATAATAAGAGTAATGAGTATAGTAATTGTCGTTCTATCGATCATATCTGCATAATATGGTAAATAATATGAGTTAGATTGATAACAGTGAGTGTAATAAATATAGTAATTGTCGTTCTATCGCTCATATAAGCACAATATGGCTAATAATATGAGTTAGATTGATAATAATAAGAGTAATAAGTATAGTAATTGCCGTTCTATCGATCATATAAGCATAATATGGCTAATAATATGAGTTAGATTGATAATAATAAGTGTAATAAGTATAGTAATTGTCGTTCTATCGATCATATCTGCATAATATGGCTAATAATATGAGTTAGATTCATAATAATAACAGTAATAAGTATAGTAATTGTCGTTCTATCGATCATTTAAGCATAATATGGCTAATAATATGAGTTAGATTGATAATAATAAGAGTAATAAGTATAGTAATTGTCGTTCTATCGGTCATTTAAGCATAATATGGCTAATAATATGAGTCAGATTGATAATAATAACAGTAATAAGTATAGTAATTGTCGTTCTATCGATAATATAAGCATAATATGGCTAATAATATGAGTTAGATTGATAATAATAAGTGTAATAAGTATAGTAATTGTCGTTCTATCGATCATATAATCATAATATGGCTAATAATATGAGTTAGATTGAAAATAATAAGAGCAATGAGTATAGTAATTTTCGTACTATCGATCATATAAGCATAATATGGCTAATAATATGAGTTAGATTGATAATAATAAGAGTAATGAGTATAGTAATTGTAGCTCTATCGATCATATCTGCCTAATATGGTTAATAATATGAGTTAGAATGATAATAATAAGAGTAATAAGTATAGTAATTGTCGTTCTATCGATCATATCTGCATAATATGGTTAATAATATGAGTTAGATTGATAATAGTGAGTGTAATAAGTATAGTGAATGTCGTTCTATCGATCATATCAGCATAATACGGGTAATAATATGAGTTGGATTGATACTAATAAGAGTAATGAGTATAGTAATTGTAGGTCTATCGATCATATAAGCATAATATGGCTAATAATATGAGTCAGATTCATAATAATAACAGTAATAAGTATAGTAATTGTAGTTCTATCGATCATATAAGCATAATATGGCTAATAATATGAGTAAGATAACATAATAATAAGAGTAATAAGTATAGTAATTGTCGTTCTATTGATCATTTAAGCATAATATGGCGAATAATATGAGTTGGGTTGATAAAAATAAGAATAATAAGTATAGTAATTGTCGTTCTATCGATCATATAAGCATAATATGGCTAATAATATGAGTTAGGTTCATAATAATAAGAGTAATAAGTATAGTAAATGTCGTGCTATCGATCATATCTGCATAATATGGTTAATAATATGAGTTAGATTGATAATAGTGAGTGTAATAAGTATAGTAATTGTCGTTCTGTCGATCATATTAGCATAATATGGTTAATAATATGAGTTAGATTGATAATAATAAGAGTAATAAGTATAGTATTTGTCGTTCTATCGATCATATAAGCATAATATGGCTAATAATACGAGTTAGATTGATAACACTAAGAGTAGTGAGTATAGTAACTCTCGTTCTATCGATCATATAAGCATAATATGGCTAATAATATGAGTTAGATAGATAATAATAAGAGTAATGAGTATAGTAATTGTAGTTCTATCGATCATATCTGCATAATATGGTTAATAATATGAGTTAGATTGATAATAATGAGTGTAATAAATATAGTAATTGTCGTTCTATCGCTCATATAAGCACAATATGGCTAATAATATGAGTTAGATTGATAATAATAAGAGTAATAAGTATAGTAATTGTCGTACTATCGATCATATAAGCATAATATGGCTAATAATATGAGTTAGATTGATAATAATAAGTGTAAAAAGTAGAGTAATTGTCGTTCGATCGATCATATCTGCATAATATGGTTAATAATATGAGTTAGATTGATAATAATAAGAGTAATGAGTATAGTAATTGTCGTACTATCGATCATATAAGCATAATATGGCTAATAATGTGAGTTAGATTGATAATAGTGAGTGTAATAAATATAGTAATTGTCGTTCTATCGCTCATATTAGCACAATATGTCTAATAACATGAGTTAGATTGATAATAATAAGAGTAATAGGTATAGTAATTGTCGTTCTATCGATCATATAAGCATAATATGGCTAATAATGTGAGTTAGATTGATAATAATAACGGTAATAAGTATAGTAATTGTCGTTCTATCGATCATTTAACCATAATATGGCTAATAATATGAGTTAGATTGATAATAATAAGAGTAATAAGTATAGTAATTGTCGTTCTATCGGTCATTTAAGCATAATATGGCGAATAATATGAGTTGGGTTGATAAGACTAAGAATAATAAGTATAGTAACTGTCGTTCTATCGATCATATAAGCATAATATGGTTAATAATATGAGTTAGATTCATAATAATAAGAGTAATAAGTATAGTAATTGTCGTTCTATCGATCATATAAGCATAATATGGCTAATAATATGAGTTAGAGTGATAATACTAAGAGTAGTGAGTACAGTAATTCTCATTCCATCGATCATATAAGCATAATATGGCTAATAATATGAGTTAGATTGATAATAATAGCAGTAATAAGTACAGTAATTGTCGTTCTATCGATCATATAAGCATAATATGGCTAATAATATGAGTTAGATTGATAATAATAAGTGTAAAAAGTAGAGTAATTGTCGTTCGATCGATCATATCTGCATAATATGGTTAATAATATGAGTTAGATTGATAATAATAAGAGTAATGAGTATAGTATTTGTCGTTCTATCGATCATATAAGCATAATATGGCTAATAATACGAGTTAGATTGATAATAATAAGAGTAATAAGTATAGTAATTGTCGTTCTATCGATCATTTAACCATAATATGTCTAATAATATGAGTTAGATTGATAATAATAAGAGTAATAAGTATAGTAATTGTCGTTCTATCGATAATATAAGCATAATATGGCTAATAATATGAGTTAGATTGATAATACTAAGGGTAGTGAGTATAGTAATTCTCGTTCTATCGATCATATAAGCATAATATGGCTAATAATATGAGTTGGATTGATAATAATAAGAGTAATAAGTATAGTAATTGTAGTTCTATCGATCATATAAGCATAATATGGCTAATAATATGAGTTAGATAGATAATAATAAGAGTAATGAGTATAGTAATTGTAGTCCTATCGATCATATCTGCATAATATGGTTAATAATATGAGTTAGATTCATAATAATAACAGTAATAAGTATAGTAATTGTCGTTCTATCGATAATATAACCATAATATGGGTAATAATATGAGTTAGATTGATAATACTAAGAGTAGTGAGTATAGTAATTCTCGTTCTATCGATCATATCTGCATAATATGGTTAATAATATGAGTTAGATTCATAATAATAACAGTAATAAGTATAGCAATTGTCGTTCTATCGATAATATAACCATAATATGGCTAATAATATGAGTTAGATTGATAATACTAAGAGTAGTGAGTATAGTAATTCTCGTTCTATCGATCATATAAGCATAATATGGCTAATAATATGAGTTAGAGTGATAATACTAAGACTAGTGAGTATAGTAATTCTCATTCTATCGATCATATAAGCATAATATGGCTAATAATATGAGTTAGATTGATAATAATAACAGTAATAAGTATAGTAATTGTCGTTCTATCGATAATATAAGCATAATATGGCTAATAATATGAGTTAGATTCTTAATAATAAGAGTAATAAGTATAGTAATTGTCGTTCTATCGATCATATAAGCATAATATGGCTAATAATATGAGTTAGATTGATAATAATAAGAGTAATAAGTATAGTAATTGTCGTTATATCGATCATATAACCATAATATGGCTAATAGCATGAGTTAGGTTGATAATAATAAGAGTAATGAGTATAGTAATTGTCGTACTATCGATCATATAAGCATAATATGGCTAATAATGTGAGTTAGATTGATAATAGTGAGTGCAATAAAAATAGTAATTGTCGTTCTATCGCTCATATAAGCACAATATGGCTAATAATATGAGTTAGATTGATAATAATAAGAGTAATAAGTATAGTAATTGTCGTTCTATCGATCATATATGCATAATATGGCTAATAATATGAGTTAGATTGATAATACTAAGAGAAGTGAGTATAGTAATTCTCGTTCTATCGATCATATACTCATAATATGGCTAATAATATGAGTTAGATTGATAATACTAAGAGTAGTGAGTATATTAATTGTCGTTCTATCGATCATATAAGCATAATATGGCTAATAATATGAGTTAGATTGATAATAATAAGAGTAGTAAGTATAGTATTTGTCGTTCTATCGATCATATAAGCATAATATAGCTAATAATACGAGTTAGATTGATAATAATAAGAGTAATAAGTATAGTAATTGTCGTTCTATCGATCATTTAACCATAATATGGCTAATAATGTGAGTTAGATTGATAATAGTGAGTGCAATAAATATAGTAATTGTCGTTCTATCGCTCATATAAGCACAATATGGCTAATAATATGAGTTAGATTGATAATAATAAGAGTAATAAGTATAGTAATTGTCGTTCTATCGGTCATATAAGCATAATATGGCTAATAATATGAGTTAGATTGATAATAATAAGTGTAATAAGTATAGTAATTGTCGTTCTATCTATCATAATTGCATAATATGGTTAATAATATGAGTTAGATTGATAATAATAAGAGCAATGAGTATAGTAATTGTCGTACTATCGATCATATAAGCATAATATGGCTAATAATATGAGTTAGATTGATAATAATAAGTGTAAAAAGTAGAGTAATTGTCGTTCGACCGATCATATCTGCATAATATGGTTAATAATATGAGTTAGATTGATAATAGTGAGTGTAATAAGTATAGTGAATGTCGTTCTATCGATCATATCAGCATAATACGGGTAATAATATGAGTTGGATTGATACTAATAAGAGTAATGAGTATAGTAATTGTAGGTCTATCGATCATATAAGCATAATATGGCTAATAATATGAGTCAGATTCATAATAATAACAGTAATAAGTATAGTAATTGTAGTTCTATCGATCATATAAGCATAATATGGCTAATAATATGAGTAAGATAACATAATAATAAGAGTAATAAGTATAGTAATTGTCGTTCTATTGATCATTTAAGCATAATATGGCGAATAATATGAGTTGGGTTGATAAAAATAAGAATAATAAGTATAGTAATTGTCGTTCTATCGATCATATAAGCATAATATGGCTAATAATATGAGTTAGGTTCATAATAATAAGAGTAATAAGTATAGTAAATGTCGTGCTATCGATCATATCTGCATAATATGGTTAATAATATGAGTTAGATTGATAATAGTGAGTGTAATAAGTATAGTAATTGTCGTTCTGTCGATCATATTAGCATAATATGGTTAATAATATGAGTTAGATTGATAACAATAAGAGTAATAAGTATAGTATTTGTCGTTCTATCGATCATATAAGCATAATATGGCTAATAATACGAGTTAGATTGATAACACTAAGAGTAGTGAGTATAGTAATTCTCGTTCTATCGATCATATAAGCATAATATGGCTAATAATATGAGTTAGATAGATAATAATAAGAGTAATGAGTATAGTAATTGTAGTTCTATCGATCATATCTGCATAATATGGTTAATAATATGAGTTAGATTGATAATAATGAGTGTAATAAATATAGTAATTGTCGTTCTATCGCTCATATAAGCACAATATGGCTAATAATATGAGTTAGATTGATAATAATAAGAGTAATAAGTATAGTAATTGTCGTTCTATCGATCATATAAGCATAATATGGCTAATAATATGAGTTAGATTGATAATAATAAGAGTAATAAGTATAGTAATTGTCGTTCTATCGATCATATAAGCATAATATGGCTAATAATATGAGTTAGATTGATAATACTAAGAGAAGTGAGTATAGTAATTCTCGTTCTATCGATCATATACTCATAATATGGCTAATAATATGAGTTAGATTGATAATACTAAGAGTAGTGAGTATATTAATTGTCGTTCTATCGATCATATAAGCATAATATGGCTAATAATATGAGTTAGATTGATAATAATAAGAGTAGTAAGTATAGTATTTGTCGTTCTATCGATCATATAAGCATAATATAGCTAATAATACGAGTTAGATTGATAATAATAAGAGTAATAAGTATAGTAATTGTCGTTCTATCGATCATTTAACCATAATATGGCTAATAATGTGAGTTAGATTGATAATAGTGAGTGCAATAAATATAGTAATTGTCGTTCTATCGCTCATATAAGCACAATATGGCTAATAATATGAGTTAGATTGATAATAATAAGAGTAATAAGTATAGTAATTGTCGTTCTATCGATCATATAAGCATAATATGGCTAATAATATGAGTTAGATTGATAATAATAAGTGTAATAAGTATAGTAATTGTCGTTCTATCTATCATAATTGCATAATATGGTTAATAATATGAGTTAGATTGATAATAATAAGAGCAATGAGTATAGTAATTGTCGTACTATCGATCATATAAGCATAATATGGCTAATAATATGAGTTAGATTGATAATAATAAGTGTAAAAAGTAGAGTAATTGTCGTTCGATCGATCATATCTGCATAATATGGTTAATAATATGAGTTAGATTGATAATAATAAGAGTAATGAGTATAGTAATTGTCGTACTATCGATCGTATAAGCATAATATGGCTAATAATGTGAGTTAGATTGATAATAGTGAGTGCAATAAATATAGTAATTGTCGTTCTATCGCTCATATAAGCACAATATGGCTAATAATATGAGTTAGATTGATAATAATAAGCGTAATAAGTATAGTAATTGTCGTTCTATCGATCATATAAGCATAATATGGCTAATTATATGAGTTAGATTGATAATAATAACAGTAATAAGTATAGTAATTGTCGTTCTATCGATAATATAAGCATAATATGGCTAATAATATGAGTTAGATTGATAATAATAAGAGTAATAAGTATAGTAATTCTCGTTCTATCGATCATATAAGGATAATATGGCTAATAATATGAGTTAGAATGATAATAATAAGAGTAGTGAGTATAGTAATTGTAGTTCTATCGATCATTTAAGCATAATATGGCTAATAATATGAGTTAGATTCATAATAATAAGAGTAATAAGTATAGTATTTGTCGTTCTATCGATCATATAAGCATAATATGGCTAATAATACGAGTTAGATTGATAACACTAAGAGTAGTGAGTATAGTAACTCTCGTTCTATCGATCATATAAGCATAATATGGCTAATAATATGAGTTAGATAGATAATAATAAGAGTAATGAGTATAGTAATTGTAGTTCTATCGATCATATCTGCATAATATGGTTAATAATATGAGTTAGATTGATAATAATGAGTGTAATAAATATAGTAATTGTCGTTCTATCGCTCATATAAGCACAATATGGCTAATAATATGAGTTAGATTGATAATAATAAGAGTAATAAGTATAGTAATTGTCGTTCTATCGATCATATAAGCATAATATGGCTAATTATATGAGTTAGATTGATAATAATAACAGTAATAAGTATAGTAATTGTCGTTCTATCGATAATATAAGCATAATATGGCTAATAATATGAGTTAGATTGATAATAATAAGAGTAATAAGTATAGTAATTCTCGTTCTATCGATCATATAAGGATAATATGGCTAATAATATGAGTTAGAATGATAATAATAAGAGTAGTGAGTATAGTAATTGTAGTTCTATCGATCATTTAAGCATAATATGGCTAATAATATGAGTTAGATTCATAATAATAAGAGTAATAAGTATAGTAATTGTCGTTCTATCGATCATATAAGCATAATATGGCTAATAATATGAGTTAGATTGATAACAATAAGAGTAATAAGTATAGTAATTGTCGTTCTCTCGATCATATAAGCATAATATGGCTAATAATATGAGTTAGAGTGATAATAATAAGAGTAATAATAATAGTAATTGTCGTTATATCGATCATATAACCATAATATGGCTAATAGCATGAGTTAGATTGATAATAATAAGAGTAATGAGTATAGTAATTGTCGTTCTATCGATCATATCTGCATAATATGGTAAATAATATGAGTTAGATTGATAACAGTGAGTGTAATAAATATAGTAATTGTCGTTCTATCGCTCATATAAGCACAATATGGCTAATAATATGAGTTAGATTGATAATAATAAGAGTAATAAGTATAGTAATTGCCGTTCTATCGATCATATAAGCATAATATGGCTAATAATATGAGTTAGATTGATAATAATAAGTGTAATAAGTATAGTAATTGTCGTTCTATCGATCATATCTGCATAATATGGCTAATAATATGAGTTAGATTCATAATAATAACAGTAATAAGTATAGTAATTGTCGTTCTATCGATCATTTAAGCATAATATGGCTAATAATATGAGTTAGATTGATAATAATAAGAGTAATAAGTATAGTAATTGTCGTTCTATCGGTCATTTAAGCATAATATGGCTAATAATATGAGTCAGATTGATAATAATAACAGTAATAAGTATAGTAATTGTCGTTCTATCGATAATATAAGCATAATATGGCTAATAATATGAGTTAGATTGATAATAATAAGTGTAATAAGTATAGTAATTGTCGTTCTATCGATCATATAATCATAATATGGCTAATAATATGAGTTAGATTGAAAATAATAAGAGCAATGAGTATAGTAATTTTCGTACTATCGATCATATAAGCATAATATGGCTAATAATATGAGTTAGATTGATAATAATAAGAGTAATGAGTATAGTAATTGTAGCTCTATCGATCATATCTGCCTAATATGGTTAATAATATGAGTTAGAATGATAATAATAAGAGTAATAAGTATAGTAATTGTCGTTCTATCGATCATATCTGCATAATATGGTTAATAATATGAGTTAGATTGATAATAGTGAGTGTAATAAGTATAGTGAATGTCGTTCTATCGATCATATCAGCATAATACGGGTAATAATATGAGTTGGATTGATACTAATAAGAGTAATGAGTATAGTAATTGTAGGTCTATCGATCATATAAGCATAATATGGCTAATAATATGAGTCAGATTCATAATAATAACAGTAATAAGTATAGTAATTGTAGTTCTATCGATCATATAAGCATAATATGGCTAATAATATGAGTAAGATAACATAATAATAAGAGTAATAAGTATAGTAATTGTCGTTCTATTGATCATTTAAGCATAATATGGCGAATAATATGAGTTGGGTTGATAAAAATAAGAATAATAAGTATAGTAATTGTCGTTCTATCGATCATATAAGCATAATATGGCTAATAATATGAGTTAGGTTCATAATAATAAGAGTAATAAGTATAGTAAATGTCGTGCTATCGATCATATCTGCATAATATGGTTAATAATATGAGTTAGATTGATAATAGTGAGTGTAATAAGTATAGTAATTGTCGTTCTGTCGATCATATTAGCATAATATGGTTAATAATATGAGTTAGATTGATAATAATAAGAGTAATAAGTATAGTATTTGTCGTTCTATCGATCATATAAGCATAATATGGCTAATAATACGAGTTAGATTGATAACACTAAGAGTAGTGAGTATAGTAACTCTCGTTCTATCGATCATATAAGCATAATATGGCTAATAATATGAGTTAGATAGATAATAATAAGAGTAATGAGTATAGTAATTGTAGTTCTATCGATCATATCTGCATAATATGGTTAATAATATGAGTTAGATTGATAATAATGAGTGTAATAAATATAGTAATTGTCGTTCTATCGCTCATATAAGCACAATATGGCTAATAATATGAGTTAGATTGATAATAATAAGAGTAATAAGTATAGTAATTGTCGTACTATCGATCATATAAGCATAATATGGCTAATAATATGAGTTAGATTGATAATAATAAGTGTAAAAAGTAGAGTAATTGTCGTTCGATCGATCATATCTGCATAATATGGTTAATAATATGAGTTAGATTGATAATAATAAGAGTAATGAGTATAGTAATTGTCGTACTATCGATCATATAAGCATAATATGGCTAATAATGTGAGTTAGATTGATAATAGTGAGTGTAATAAATATAGTAATTGTCGTTCTATCGCTCATATTAGCACAATATGTCTAATAACATGAGTTAGATTGATAATAATAAGAGTAATAGGTATAGTAATTGTCGTTCTATCGATCATATAAGCATAATATGGCTAATAATGTGAGTTAGATTGATAATAATAACGGTAATAAGTATAGTAATTGTCGTTCTATCGATCATTTAACCATAATATGGCTAATAATATGAGTTAGATTGATAATAATAAGAGTAATAAGTATAGTAATTGTCGTTCTATCGGTCATTTAAGCATAATATGGCGAATAATATGAGTTGGGTTGATAAGACTAAGAATAATAAGTATAGTAACTGTCGTTCTATCGATCATATAAGCATAATATGGTTAATAATATGAGTTAGATTCATAATAATAAGAGTAATAAGTATAGTAATTGTCGTTCTATCGATCATATAAGCATAATATGGCTAATAATATGAGTTAGAGTGATAATACTAAGAGTAGTGAGTACAGTAATTCTCATTCCATCGATCATATAAGCATAATATGGCTAATAATATGAGTTAGATTGATAATAATAGCAGTAATAAGTACAGTAATTGTCGTTCTATCGATCATATAAGCATAATATGGCTAATAATATGAGTTAGATTGATAATAATAAGTGTAAAAAGTAGAGTAATTGTCGTTCGATCGATCATATCTGCATAATATGGTTAATAATATGAGTTAGATTGATAATAATAAGAGTAATGAGTATAGTATTTGTCGTTCTATCGATCATATAAGCATAATATGGCTAATAATACGAGTTAGATTGATAATAATAAGAGTAATAAGTATAGTAATTGTCGTTCTATCGATCATTTAACCATAATATGTCTAATAATATGAGTTAGATTGATAATAATAAGAGTAATAAGTATAGTAATTGTCGTTCTATCGATAATATAAGCATAATATGGCTAATAATATGAGTTAGATTGATAATACTAAGGGTAGTGAGTATAGTAATTCTCGTTCTATCGATCATATAAGCATAATATGGCTAATAATATGAGTTGGATTGATAATAATAAGAGTAATAAGTATAGTAATTGTAGTTCTATCGATCATATAAGCATAATATGGCTAATAATATGAGTTAGATAGATAATAATAAGAGTAATGAGTATAGTAATTGTAGTCCTATCGATCATATCTGCATAATATGGTTAATAATATGAGTTAGATTCATAATAATAACAGTAATAAGTATAGTAATTGTCGTTCTATCGATAATATAACCATAATATGGGTAATAATATGAGTTAGATTGATAATACTAAGAGTAGTGAGTATAGTAATTCTCGTTCTATCGATCATATCTGCATAATATGGTTAATAATATGAGTTAGATTCATAATAATAACAGTAATAAGTATAGCAATTGTCGTTCTATCGATAATATAACCATAATATGGCTAATAATATGAGTTAGATTGATAATACTAAGAGTAGTGAGTATAGTAATTCTCGTTCTATCGATCATATAAGCATAATATGGCTAATAATATGAGTTAGAGTGATAATACTAAGACTAGTGAGTATAGTAATTCTCATTCTATCGATCATATAAGCATAATATGGCTAATAATATGAGTTAGATTGATAATAATAACAGTAATAAGTATAGTAATTGTCGTTCTATCGATAATATAAGCATAATATGGCTAATAATATGAGTTAGATTCTTAATAATAAGAGTAATAAGTATAGTAATTGTCGTTCTATCGATCATATAAGCATAATATGGCTAATAATATGAGTTAGATTGATAATAATAAGAGTAATAAGTATAGTAATTGTCGTTATATCGATCATATAACCATAATATGGCTAATAGCATGAGTTAGGTTGATAATAATAAGAGTAATGAGTATAGTAATTGTCGTACTATCGATCATATAAGCATAATATGGCTAATAATGTGAGTTAGATTGATAATAGTGAGTGCAATAAAAATAGTAATTGTCGTTCTATCGCTCATATAAGCACAATATGGCTAATAATATGAGTTAGATTGATAATAATAAGAGTAATAAGTATAGTAATTGTCGTTCTATCGATCATATATGCATAATATGGCTAATAATATGAGTTAGATTGATAATACTAAGAGAAGTGAGTATAGTAATTCTCGTTCTATCGATCATATACTCATAATATGGCTAATAATATGAGTTAGATTGATAATACTAAGAGTAGTGAGTATATTAATTGTCGTTCTATCGATCATATAAGCATAATATGGCTAATAATATGAGTTAGATTGATAATAATAAGAGTAGTAAGTATAGTATTTGTCGTTCTATCGATCATATAAGCATAATATAGCTAATAATACGAGTTAGATTGATAATAATAAGAGTAATAAGTATAGTAATTGTCGTTCTATCGATCATTTAACCATAATATGGCTAATAATGTGAGTTAGATTGATAATAGTGAGTGCAATAAATATAGTAATTGTCGTTCTATCGCTCATATAAGCACAATATGGCTAATAATATGAGTTAGATTGATAATAATAAGAGTAATAAGTATAGTAATTGTCGTTCTATCGGTCATATAAGCATAATATGGCTAATAATATGAGTTAGATTGATAATAATAAGTGTAATAAGTATAGTAATTGTCGTTCTATCTATCATAATTGCATAATATGGTTAATAATATGAGTTAGATTGATAATAATAAGAGCAATGAGTATAGTAATTGTCGTACTATCGATCATATAAGCATAATATGGCTAATAATATGAGTTAGATTGATAATAATAAGTGTAAAAAGTAGAGTAATTGTCGTTCGACCGATCATATCTGCATAATATGGTTAATAATATGAGTTAGATTGATAATAGTGAGTGTAATAAGTATAGTGAATGTCGTTCTATCGATCATATCAGCATAATACGGGTAATAATATGAGTTGGATTGATACTAATAAGAGTAATGAGTATAGTAATTGTAGGTCTATCGATCATATAAGCATAATATGGCTAATAATATGAGTCAGATTCATAATAATAACAGTAATAAGTATAGTAATTGTAGTTCTATCGATCATATAAGCATAATATGGCTAATAATATGAGTAAGATAACATAATAATAAGAGTAATAAGTATAGTAATTGTCGTTCTATTGATCATTTAAGCATAATATGGCGAATAATATGAGTTGGGTTGATAAAAATAAGAATAATAAGTATAGTAATTGTCGTTCTATCGATCATATAAGCATAATATGGCTAATAATATGAGTTAGGTTCATAATAATAAGAGTAATAAGTATAGTAAATGTCGTGCTATCGATCATATCTGCATAATATGGTTAATAATATGAGTTAGATTGATAATAGTGAGTGTAATAAGTATAGTAATTGTCGTTCTGTCGATCATATTAGCATAATATGGTTAATAATATGAGTTAGATTGATAACAATAAGAGTAATAAGTATAGTATTTGTCGTTCTATCGATCATATAAGCATAATATGGCTAATAATACGAGTTAGATTGATAACACTAAGAGTAGTGAGTATAGTAATTCTCGTTCTATCGATCATATAAGCATAATATGGCTAATAATATGAGTTAGATAGATAATAATAAGAGTAATGAGTATAGTAATTGTAGTTCTATCGATCATATCTGCATAATATGGTTAATAATATGAGTTAGATTGATAATAATGAGTGTAATAAATATAGTAATTGTCGTTCTATCGCTCATATAAGCACAATATGGCTAATAATATGAGTTAGATTGATAATAATAAGAGTAATAAGTATAGTAATTGTCGTACTATCGATCATATAAGCATAATATGGCTTATAATATGAGTTAGATGGATAATAATAAGATTAAAAAGTATAGTAATTGTCGTTCGATCGATCATATCTGCATAATATGGTTCATAAAATGAGTTAGATTGATAATAATAAGAGTAATGAGTATAGTAATTGTCGTACTATCGATCATATAAGCATAATATGGCTAATAATGTGAGTTAGATTGATAATAGTGAGTGCAATAAATATAGTAATTGTCGTTCTATCGCTCATATAAGCACAATATGGCTAATAGTATGAGTTAGATTGATAATAATAAGAGTAATAAGTATAGTAATTGTCGTTCTATCGATCATATAAGCATAATATGGCTAATAATATGAGTCAGATTCATAATAATAACAGTAATAAGTATAGTAATTGTAGTTCTATCGATAATATAAGCATAATATGGCTAATAATATGAGTTAGATTGATAATAACAAGAGTAATAAGTATAGTAATTCTCGTTCTATCGATCATATAAGGATAATATGGCTAATAATATGAGTTAGATTGATAATAATAAGAGTAGTGAGTATAGTAATTGTAGTTCTATCGATCATTTAAGCATAATATGGCTAATAATATGAGTTAGATTCATAATAATAAGAGTAATAAGTATAGTAATTGTCGTTCTATCGATCATATAAGCATAATATGGCTAATAATATGAGTTAGATTGATAACAATAAGAGTAGTGAGTATAGTAATTCTCGTTCTATCAATCATATAAGCATAATATGGCTAATAATATGAGTTAGAGTGATAATACTAAGACTAGTGAGTATAGTAATTCTCATTCTATCGATCATATAAGCATAATATGGCTAATAATATGAGTTAGATTGATAATAATAACAGTAATAAGTATAGTAATTGTCGTTCTATCGCTAATATAAGCATAATATGGCTAATAATATGAGTTAGATTCTTAATAATAAGAGTAATAAGTATAGTAATTGTCGTTCTATCGATCATATAAGCATAATATGGCTAATAATATGAGTTAGATTGATAATAATAAGAGTAATAAGTATAGTAAATGTCGTTATATCGATCATATAACCATAATATGGCTAATAGCATGAGTTAGGTTGATAATAATAAGAGTAATGAATATAGTAATTGTCGTACTATCGATCATATAAGCATAATATGGCTAATAATGTGAGTTAGATTGATAATAGTGAGTGCAATAAAAATAGTAATTGTCGTTCTATCGCTCATATAAGCACAATATGGCTAATAATATGAGTTAGATTGATAATAATAAGAGTAATAAGTATAGTAATTGTCGTTCTATCGATCATATAAGCATAATATGGCTAATAATATGAGTTAGATTGATAATACTAAGAGAAGTGAGTATAGTAATTCTCGTTCTATCGATCATATACTCATAATATGGCTAATAATATGAGTTAGATTGATAATACTAAGAGTAGTGAGTATATTAATTGTCGTTCTATCGATCATATAAGCATAATATGGCTAATAATATGAGTTAGATTGATAATAATAAGAGTAGTAAGTATAGTATTTGTCGTTCTATCGATCATATAAGCATAATATAGCTAATAATACGAGTTAGATTGATAATAATAAGAGTAATAAGTATAGTAATTGTCGTTCTATCGATCATTTAACCATAATATGGCTAATAATGTGAGTTAGATTGATAATAGTGAGTGCAATAAATATAGTAATTGTCGTTCTATCGCTCATATAAGCACAATATGGCTAATAATATGAGTTAGATTGATAATAATAAGAGTAATAAGTATAGTAATTGTCGTTCTATCGATCATATAAGCATAATATGGCTAATAATATGAGTTAGATTGATAATAATAAGTGTAATAAGTATAGTAATTGTCGTTCTATCTATCATAATTGCATAATATGGTTAATAATATGAGTTAGATTGATAATAATAAGAGCAATGAGTATAGTAATTGTCGTACTATCGATCATATAAGCATAATATGGCTAATAATATGAGTCAGATTGATAATAATAACAGTAATAAGTATAGTAATTGTCGTTCTATCGATCATATCTGCATAATATGGCTAATAATATGAGTTAGATTCATAATAATAACAGTAATAAGTATAGTAATTGTCGTTCTATCGATCATTTAAGCATAATATGGCTAATAATATGAGTTAGATTGATAATAATAAGAGTAATAAGTATAGTAATTGTCGTTCTATCGGTCATTTAAGCATAATATGGCTAATAATATGAGTCAGATTGATAATAATAACAGTAATAAGTATAGTAATTGTCGTTCTATCGATAATATAAGCATAATATGGCTAATAATATGAGTTAGATTGATAATAATAAGTGTAATATGTATAGTAATTGTCGTTCTATCGATCATATAATCATAATATGGCTAATAATATGGGTTAGATTGAAAATAATAAGAGCAATGAGTATAGTAATTTTCGTACTATCGATCATACAAGCATAATATGGCTAATAATATGAGTTAGATTGATAATAATAAGAGTAATGAGTATAGTAATTGTAGCTCTATCGATCATATCTGCCTAATATGGTTAATAATATGAGTTAGAATGATAATAATAAGAGTAATAAGTATAGTAATTGTCGTTCTATCGATCATATCTGCATAATATGGTTAATAATATGAGTTAGATTGATAATAGTGAGTGTAATAAGTATAGTGAATGTCGTTCTATTGATCATATCAGCATAATACGGGTAATAATATGAGTTGGATTGATACTAATAAGAGTAATGAGTATAGTAATTGTAGGTCTATCGATCATATGAGCATAATATGGCTAATAATATGAGTCAGATTCATAATAATAACAGTAATAAGTATAGTAATTGTCGTTCTATCGATAATATAACCATAATATGGCTAATAATATGAGTTAGATTGATAATACTAAGAGTAGTGAGTATAGTAATTCTCGTTCTATCGATCATATAAGCATAATATGGCTAATAATATGAGTTAGAGTGATAATACTAAGACTAGTGAGTATAGTAATTCTCATTCTATCGATCATATAAGCATAATATGGCTAATAATATGAGTTAGATTGATAATAATAACAGTAATAAGTATAGTAATTGTCGTTCTATCGATAATATAAGCATAATATGGCTAATAATATGAGTTAGATTCTTAATAATAAGAGTAATAAGTATAGTAATTGTCGTTCTATCGATCATATAAGCATAATATGGCTAATAATATGAGTTAGATTGATAATAATAAGAGTAATAAGTATAGTAATTGTCGTTATATCGATCATATAACCATAATATGGCTAATAGCATGAGTTAGGTTGATAATAATAAGAGTAATGAGTATAGTAATTGTCGTACTATCGATCATATAAGCATAATATGGCTAATAATTGTGAGTTAGATTGATAATAGTGAGTGCAATAAAAATAGTAATTGTCGTTCTATCGCTCATATAAGCACAATATGGCTAATAATATGAGTTAGATTGATAATAATAAGAGTAATAAGTATAGTAATTGTCGTTCTATCGATCATATAAGCATAATATGGCTAATAATATGAGTTAGATTGATAATACTAAGAGAAGTGAGTATAGTAATTCTCGTTCTATCGATCATATACTCATAATATGGCTAATAATATGAGTTAGATTGATAATACTAAGAGTAGTGAGTATATTAATTGTCGTTCTATCGATCATATAAGCATAATATGGCTAATAATATGAGTTAGATTGATAATAATAAGAGTAGTAAGTATAGTATTTGTCGTTCTATCGATCATATAAGCATAATATAGCTAATAATACGAGTTAGATTGATAATAATAAGAGTAATAAGTATAGTAATTGTCGTTCTATCGATCATTTAACCATAATATGGCTAATAATGTGAGTTAGATTGATAATAGTGAGTGCAATAAATATAGTAATTGTCGTTCTATCGCTCATATAAGCACAATATGGCTAATAATATGAGTTAGATTGATAATAATAAGAGTAATAAGTATAGTAATTGTCGTTCTATCGATCATATAAGCATAATATGGCTAATAATATGAGTTAGATTGATAATAATAAGTGTAATAAGTATAGTAATTGTCGTTCTATCTATCATAATTGCATAATATGGTTAATAATATGAGTTAGATTGATAATAATAAGAGCAATGAGTATAGTAATTGTCGTACTATCGATCATATAAGCATAATATGGCTAATAATATGAGTTAGATTGATAATAATAAGTGTAAAAAGTAGAGTAATTGTCGTTCGACCGATCATATCTGCATAATATGGTTAATAATATGAGTTAGATTGATAATAATAAGAGTAATGAGTATAGTAATTGTCGTACTATCGATCATATAAGCATAATATGGCTAATAATGTGAGTTAGATTGATAATAGTGAGTGCAATAAATATAGTAATTGTCGTTCTATCGCTCATATAAGCACAATATGGCTAATAATATGAGTTAGATTGATAATAATAAGAGTAATAAGTATAGTAATTGTCGTTCTATCGATCATATAAGCATAATATGGCTAATTATATGAGTTAGATTGATAGTAATAACAGTAATAAGTATAGTAATTGTCGTTCTATCGATAATATAAGCATAATATGGCTAATAATATGAGTTAGATTGATAATAATAAGAGTAATAAGTATAGTAATTCTCGTTCTATCGATCATATAAGGATAATATGGCTAATAATATGAGTTAGATTGATAATAATAAGAGTAGTGAGTATAGTAATTGTAGTTCTATCGATCATTTAAGCATAATATGGCTAATAATATGAGTTAGATTCATAATAATAAGAGTAATAAGTATAGTAATTGTCGTTCTATCGATCATATAAGCATAATATGGCTAATAATATGAGTTAGATTGATAACAATAAGAGTAGTGAGTATAGTAATTCTCGTTCTATCAATCATATAAGCATAATATGGCTAATAATATGAGTTAGAGTGATAATACTAAGACTAGTGAGTATAGTAATTCTCATTCTATCGATCATATAAGCATAATATGGCTAATAATATGAGTTAGATTGATAATAATAACAGTAATAAGTATAGTAATTGTCGTTCTATCGCTAATATAAGCATAATATGGCTAATAATATGAGTTAGATTCTTAATAATAAGAGTAATAAGTATAGTAATTGTCGTTCTATCGATCATATAAGCATAATATGGCTAATAATATGAGTTAGATTGATAATAATAAGAGTAATAAGTATAGTAAATGTCGTTATATCGATCATATAACCATAATATGGCTAATAGCATGAGTTAGGTTGATAATAATAAGAGTAATGAGTATAGTAATTGTCGTACTATCGATCATATAAGCATAATATGGCTAATAATGTGAGTTAGATTGATAATAGTGAGTGCAATAAAAATAGTAATTGTCGTTCTATCGCTCATATAAGCACAATATGGCTAATAATATGAGTTAGATTGATAATAATAAGAGTAATAAGTATAGTAATTGTCGTTCTATCGATCATATAAGCATAATATGGCTAATAATATGAGTTAGATTGATAATA
This sequence comes from Megachile rotundata, assembly GCF_050947335.1. Classification (NCBI taxonomy): domain Eukaryota; kingdom Metazoa; phylum Arthropoda; class Insecta; order Hymenoptera; family Megachilidae; genus Megachile; species Megachile rotundata. The sequence goes on along the minus strand of NW_027473989.1, from coordinate 71,694 downwards.
CTAAGAGAAGTGAGTATAGTAATTCTCGTTCTATCGATCATATACTCATAATATGGCTAATAATATGAGTTAGATTGATAATAATAAGAGTAATGAGTATAGTAATTGTAGCTCTATCGATCATATCTGCCTAATATGGTTAATAATATGAGTTAGAATGATAATAATAAGAGTAATAAGTATAGTAATTGTCGTTCTATCGATCATATCTGCATAATATGGTTAATAATATGAGTTAGATTGATAATAGTGAGTGTAATAAGTATAGTAAATGTCGTTCTATTGATCATATCAGCATAATACGGGTAATAATATGAGTTGGATTGATACTAATAAGAGTAATGAGTATAGTAATTGTAGGTCTATCGATCATATGAGCATAATATGGCTAATAATATGAGTCAGATTCATAATAATAACAGTAATAAGTATAGTAATTGTCGTTCTATCGATAATATAACCATAATATGGCTAATAATATGAGTTAGATTGATAATACTAAGAGTAGTGAGTATAGTAATTCTCGTTCTATCGATCATATAAGCATAATATGGCTAATAATATGAGTTAGAGTGATAATACTAAGACTAGTGAGTATAGTAATTCTCATTCTATCGATCATATAAGCATAATATGGCTAATAATATGAGTTAGATTGATAATAATAACAGTAATAAGTATAGTAATTGTCGTTCTATCGATAATATAAGCATAATATGGCTAATAATATGAGTTAGATTCTTAATAATAAGAGTAATAAGTATAGTAATTGTCGTTCTATCGATCATATAAGCATAATATGGCTAATAATATGAGTTAGATTGATAATAATAAGAGTAATAAGTATAGTAATTGTCGTTATATCGATCATATAACCATAATATGGCTAATAGCATGAGTTAGGTTGATAATAATAAGAGTAATGAGTATAGTAATTGTCGTACTATCGATCATATAAGCATAATATGGCTAATAATTGTGAGTTAGATTGATAATAGTGAGTGCAATAAAAATAGTAATTGTCGTTCTATCGCTCATATAAGCACAATATGGCTAATAATATGAGTTAGATTGATAATAATAAGAGTAATAAGTATAGTAATTGTCGTTCTATCGATCATATAAGCATAATATGGCTAATAATATGAGTTAGATTGATAATACTAAGAGAAGTGAGTATAGTAATTCTCGTTCTATCGATCATATACTCATAATATGGCTAATAATATGAGTTAGATTGATAATACTAAGAGTAGTGAGTATATTAATTGTCGTTCTATCGATCATATAAGCATAATATGGCTAATAATATGAGTTAGATTGATAATAATAAGAGTAGTAAGTATAGTATTTGTCGTTCTATCGATCATATAAGCATAATATAGCTAATAATACGAGTTAGATTGATAATAATAAGAGTAATAAGTATAGTAATTGTCGTTCTATCGATCATTTAACCATAATATGGCTAATAATGTGAGTTAGATTGATAATAGTGAGTGCAATAAATATAGTAATTGTCGTTCTATCGCTCATATAAGCACAATATGGCTAATAATATGAGTTAGATTGATAATAATAAGAGTAATAAGTATAGTAATTGTCGTTCTATCGATCATATAAGCATAATATGGCTAATAATATGAGTTAGATTGATAATAATAAGTGTAATAAGTATAGTAATTGTCGTTCTATCTATCATAATTGCATAATATGGTTAATAATATGAGTTAGATTGATAATAATAAGAGCAATGAGTATAGTAATTGTCGTACTATCGATCATATAAGCATAATATGGCTAATAATATGAGTTAGATTGATAATAATAAGTGTAAAAAGTAGAGTAATTGTCGTTCGACCGATCATATCTGCATAATATGGTTAATAATATGAGTTAGATTGATAATAATAAGAGTAATGAGTATAGTAATTGTCGTACTATCGATCATATAAGCATAATATGGCTAATAATGTGAGTTAGATTGATAATAGTGAGTGCAATAAATATAGTAATTGTCGTTCTATCGCTCATATAAGCACAATATGGCTAATAATATGAGTTAGATTGATAATAATAAGAGTAATAAGTATAGTAATTGTCGTTCTATCGATCATATAAGCATAATATGGCTAATTATATGAGTTAGATTGATAGTAATAACAGTAATAAGTATAGTAATTGTCGTTCTATCGATAATATAAGCATAATATGGCTAATAATATGAGTTAGATTGATAATAATAAGAGTAATAAGTATAGTAATTCTCGTTCTATCGATCATATAAGGATAATATGGCTAATAATATGAGTTAGATTGATAATAATAAGAGTAGTGAGTATAGTAATTGTAGTTCTATCGATCATTTAAGCATAATATGGCTAATAATATGAGTTAGATTCATAATAATAAGAGTAATAAGTATAGTAATTGTCGTTCTATCGATCATATAAGCATAATATGGCTAATAATATGAGTTAGATTGATAACAATAAGAGTAGTGAGTATAGTAATTCTCGTTCTATCAATCATATAAGCATAATATGGCTAATAATATGAGTTAGAGTGATAATACTAAGACTAGTGAGTATAGTAATTCTCATTCTATCGATCATATAAGCATAATATGGCTAATAATATGAGTTAGATTGATAATAATAACAGTAATAAGTATAGTAATTGTCGTTCTATCGCTAATATGAGCATAATATGGCTAATAATATGAGTTAGATTCTTAATAATAAGAGTAATAAGTATAGTAATTGTCGTTCTATCGATCATATAAGCATAATATGGCTAATAATATGAGTTAGATTGATAATAATAAGAGTAATAAGTATAGTAAATGTCGTTATATCGATCATATAACCATAATATGGCTAATAGCATGAGTTAGGTTGATAATAATAAGAGTAATGAGTATAGTAATTGTCGTACTATCGATCATATAAGCATAATATGGCTAATAATGTGAGTTAGATTGATAATAGTGAGTGCAATAAAAATAGTAATTGTCGTTCTATCGCTCATATAAGCACAATATGGCTAATAATATGAGTTAGATTGATAATAATAAGAGTAATAAGTATAGTAATTGTCGTTCTATCGATCATATAAGCATAATATGGCTAATAATATGAGTTAGATTGATAATACTAAGAGAAGTGAGTATAGTAATTCTCGTTCTATCGATCATATACTCATAATATGGCTAATAATATGAGTTAGATTGATAATAATAAGAGTAATGAGTATAGTAATTGTAGCTCTATCGATCATATCTGCCTAATATGGTTAATAATATGAGTTAGAATGATAATAATAAGAGTAATAAGTATAGTAATTGTCGTTCTATCGATCATATCTGCATAATATGGTTAATAATATGAGTTAGATTGATAATAGTGAGTGTAATAAGTATAGTGAATGTCGTTCTATTGATCATATCAGCATAATACGGGTAATAATATGAGTTGGATTGATACTAATAAGAGTAATGAGTATAGTAATTGTAGGTCTATCGATCATATGAGCATAATATGGCTAATAATATGAGTCAGATTCATAATAATAACAGTAATAAGTATAGTAATTGTCGTTCTATCGATAATATAACCATAATATGGCTAATAATATGAGTTAGATTGATAATACTAAGAGTAGTGAGTATAGTAATTCTCGTTCTATCGATCATATAAGCATAATATGGCTAATAATATGAGTTAGAGTGATAATACTAAGACTAGTGAGTATAGTAATTCTCATTCTATCGATCATATAAGCATAATATGGCTAATAATATGAGTTAGATTGATAATAATAACAGTAATAAGTATAGTAATTGTCGTTCTATCGATAATATAAGCATAATATGGCTAATAATATGAGTTAGATTCTTAATAATAAGAGTAATAAGTATAGTAATTGTCGTTCTATCGATAATATAAGCATAATATGGCTAATAATATGAGTTAGATTGATAATAATAAGAGTAATAAGTATAGTAATTCTCGTTCTATCGATCATATAAGGATAATATGGCTAATAATATGAGTTAGATTGATAATAATAAGAGTAGTGAGTATAGTAATTGTAGTTCTATCGATCATTTAAGCATAATATGGCTAATAATATGAGTTAGATTCATAATAATAAGAGTAATAAGTATAGTAATTGTCGTTCTATCGATCATATAAGCATAATATGGCTAATAATATGAGTTAGATTGATAACAATAAGAGTAGTGAGTATAGTAATTCTCGTTCTATCAATCATATAAGCATAATATGGCTAATAATATGAGTTAGAGTGATAATACTAAGACTAGTGAGTATAGTAATTCTCATTCTATCGATCATATAAGCATAATATGGCTAATAATATGAGTTAGATTGATAATAATAACAGTAATAAGTATAGTAATTGTCGTTCTATCGCTAATATAAGCATAATATGGCTAATAATATGAGTTAGATTCTTAATAATAAGAGTAATAAGTATAGTAATTGTCGTTCTATCGATCATATAAGCATAATATGGCTAATAATATGAGTTAGATTGATAATAATAAGAGTAATAAGTATAGTAAATGTCGTTATATCGATCATATAACCATAATATGGCTAATAGCATGAGTTAGGTTGATAATAATAAGAGTAATGAGTATAGTAATTGTCGTACTATCGATCATATAAGCATAATATGGCTAATAATGTGAGTTAGATTGATAATAGTGAGTGCAATAAAAATAGTAATTGTCGTTCTATCGCTCATATAAGCACAATATGGCTAATAATATGAGTTAGATTGATAATAATAAGAGTAATAAGTATAGTAATTGTCGTTCTATCGATCATATAAGCATAATATGGCTAATAATATGAGTTAGATTGATAATACTAAGAGAAGTGAGTATAGTAATTCTCGTTCTATCGATCATATACTCATAATATGGCTAATAATATGAGTTAGATTGATAATAATAAGAGTAATGAGTATAGTAATTGTAGCTCTATCGATCATATCTGCCTAATATGGTTAATAATATGAGTTAGAATGATAATAATAAGAGTAATAAGTATAGTAATTGTCGTTCTATCGATCATATCTGCATAATATGGTTAATAATATGAGTTAGATTGATAATAGTGAGTGTAATAAGTATAGTGAATGTCGTTCTATTGATCATATCAGCATAATACGGGTAATAATATGAGTTGGATTGATACTAATAAGAGTAATGAGTATAGTAATTGTAGGTCTATCGATCATATGAGCATAATATGGCTAATAATATGAGTCAGATTCATAATAATAACAGTAATAAGTATAGTAATTGTCGTTCTATCGATAATATAACCATAATATGGCTAATAATATGAGTTAGATTGATAATACTAAGAGTAGTGAGTATAGTAATTCTCGTTCTATCGATCATATAAGCATAATATGGCTAATAATATGAGTTAGAGTGATAATACTAAGACTAGTGAGTATAGTAATTCTCATTCTATCGATCATATAAGCATAATATGGCTAATAATATGAGTTAGATTGATAATAATAACAGTAATAAGTATAGTAATTGTCGTTCTATCGATAATATAAGCATAATATGGCTAATAATATGAGTTAGATTCTTAATAATAAGAGTAATAAGTATAGTAATTGTCGTTCTATCGATCATATAAGCATAATATGGCTAATAATATGAGTTAGATTGATAATAATAAGAGTAATAAGTATAGTAATTGTCGTTATATCGATCATATAACCATAATATGGCTAATAGCATGAGTTAGGTTGATAATAATAAGAGTAATGAGTATAGTAATTGTCGTACTATCGATCATATAAGCATAATATGGCTAATAATTGTGAGTTAGATTGATAATAGTGAGTGCAATAAAAATAGTAATTGTCGTTCTATCGCTCATATAAGCACAATATGGCTAATAATATGAGTTAGATTGATAATAATAAGAGTAATAAGTATAGTAATTGTCGTTCTATCGATCATATAAGCATAATATGGCTAATAATATGAGTTAGATTGATAATACTAAGAGAAGTGAGTATAGTAATTCTCGTTCTATCGATCATATACTCATAATATGGCTAATAATATGAGTTAGATTGATAATACTAAGAGTAGTGAGTATATTAATTGTCGTTCTATCGATCATATAAGCATAATATGGCTAATAATATGAGTTAGATTGATAATAATAAGAGTAGTAAGTATAGTATTTGTCGTTCTATCGATCATATAAGCATAATATAGCTAATAATACGAGTTAGATTGATAATAATAAGAGTAATAAGTATAGTAATTGTCGTTCTATCGATCATTTAACCATAATATGGCTAATAATGTGAGTTAGATTGATAATAGTGAGTGCAATAAATATAGTAATTGTCGTTCTATCGCTCATATAAGCACAATATGGCTAATAATATGAGTTAGATTGATAATAATAAGAGTAATAAGTATAGTAATTGTCGTTCTATCGATCATATAAGCATAATATGGCTAATAATATGAGTTAGATTGATAATAATAAGTGTAATAAGTATAGTAATTGTCGTTCTATCTATCATAATTGCATAATATGGTTAATAATATGAGTTAGATTGATAATAATAAGAGCAATGAGTATAGTAATTGTCGTACTATCGATCATATAAGCATAATATGGCTAATAATATGAGTTAGATTGATAATAATAAGTGTAAAAAGTAGAGTAATTGTCGTTCGACCGATCATATCTGCATAATATGGTTAATAATATGAGTTAGATTGATAATAATAAGAGTAATGAGTATAGTAATTGTCGTACTATCGATCATATAAGCATAATATGGCTAATAATGTGAGTTAGATTGATAATAGTGAGTGCAATAAATATAGTAATTGTCGTTCTATCGCTCATATAAGCACAATATGGCTAATAATATGAGTTAGATTGATAATAATAAGAGTAATAAGTATAGTAATTGTCGTTCTATCGATCATATAAGCATAATATGGCTAATTATATGAGTTAGATTGATAGTAATAACAGTAATAAGTATAGTAATTGTCGTTCTATCGATAATATAAGCATAATATGGCTAATAATATGAGTTGGATTGATAATAATAAGAGTAATAAGTATAGTAATTCTCGTTCTATCGATCATATAAGGATAATATGGCTAATAATATGAGTTAGATTGATAATAATAAGAGTAGTGAGTATAGTAATTGTAGTTCTATCGATCATTTAAGCATAATATGGCTAATAATATGAGTTAGATTCATAATAATAAGAGTAATAAGTATAGTAATTGTCGTTCTATCGATCATATCTGCATAATATGGTTAATAATATGAGTTAGATTGATAATAGTGAGTGTAATAAGTATAGTGAATGTCGTTCTATTGATCATATCAGCATAATACGGGTAATAATATGAGTTGGATTGATACTAATAAGAGTAATGAGTATAGTAATTGTAGGTCTATCGATCATATGAGCATAATATGGCTAATAATATGAGTCAGATTCATAATAATAACAGTAATAAGTATAGTAATTGTCGTTCTATCGATAATATAACCATAATATGGCTAATAATATGAGTTAGATTGATAATACTAAGAGTAGTGAGTATAGTAATTCTCGTTCTATCGATCATATAAGCATAATATGGCTAATAATATGAGTTAGAGTGATAATACTAAGACTAGTGAGTATAGTAATTCTCATTCTATCGATCATATAAGCATAATATGGCTAATAATATGAGTTAGATTGATAATAATAACAGTAATAAGTATAGTAATTGTCGTTCTATCGATAATATAAGCATAATATGGCTAATAATATGAGTTAGATTCTTAATAATAAGAGTAATAAGTATAGTAATTGTCGTTCTATCGATCATATAAGCATAATATGGCTAATAATATGAGTTAGATTGATAATAATAAGAGTAATAAGTATAGTAATTGTCGTTATATCGATCATATAACCATAATATGGCTAATAGCATGAGTTAGGTTGATAATAATAAGAGTAATGAGTATAGTAATTGTCGTACTATCGATCATATAAGCATAATATGGCTAATAATTGTGAGTTAGATTGATAATAGTGAGTGCAATAAAAATAGTAATTGTCGTTCTATCGCTCATATAAGCACAATATGGCTAATAATATGAGTTAGATTGATAATAATAAGAGTAATAAGTATAGTAATTGTCGTTCTATCGATCATATAAGCATAATATGGCTAATAATATGAGTTAGATTGATAATACTAAGAGAAGTGAGTATAGTAATTCTCGTTCTATCGATCATATACTCATAATATGGCTAATAATATGAGTTAGATTGATAATACTAAGAGTAGTGAGTATATTAATTGTCGTTCTATCGATCATATAAGCATAATATGGCTAATAATATGAGTTAGATTGATAATAATAAGAGTAGTAAGTATAGTATTTGTCGTTCTATCGATCATATAAGCATAATATAGCTAATAATACGAGTTAGATTGATAATAATAAGAGTAATAAGTATAGTAATTGTCGTTCTATCGATCATTTAACCATAATATGGCTAATAATGTGAGTTAGATTGATAATAGTGAGTGCAATAAATATAGTAATTGTCGTTCTATCGCTCATATAAGCACAATATGGCTAATAATATGAGTTAGATTGATAATAATAAGAGTAATAAGTATAGTAATTGTCGTTCTATCGATCATATAAGCATAATATGGCTAATAATATGAGTTAGATTGATAATAATAAGTGTAATAAGTATAGTAATTGTCGTTCTATCTATCATAATTGCATAATATGGTTAATAATATGAGTTAGATTGATAATAATAAGAGCAATGAGTATAGTAATTGTCGTACTATCGATCATATAAGCATAATATGGCTAATAATATGAGTTAGATTGATAATAATAAGTGTAAAAAGTAGAGTAATTGTCGTTCGACCGATCATATCTGCATAATATGGTTAATAATATGAGTTAGATTGATAATAATAAGAGTAATGAGTATAGTAATTGTCGTACTATCGATCATATAAGCATAATATGGCTAATAATGTGAGTTAGATTGATAATAGTGAGTGCAATAAATATAGTAATTGTCGTTCTATCGCTCATATAAGCACAATATGGCTAATAATATGAGTTAGATTGATAATAATAAGAGTAATAAGTATAGTAATTGTCGTTCTATCGATCATATAAGCATAATATGGCTAATTATATGAGTTAGATTGATAGTAATAACAGTAATAAGTATAGTAATTGTCGTTCTATCGATAATATAAGCATAATATGGCTAATAATATGAGTTAGATTGATAATAATAAGAGTAATAAGTATAGTAATTCTCGTTCTATCGATCATATAAGGATAATATGGCTAATAATATGAGTTAGATTGATAATAATAAGAGTAGTGAGTATAGTAATTGTAGTTCTATCGATCATTTAAGCATAATATGGCTAATAATATGAGTTAGATTCATAATAATAAGAGTAATAAGTATAGTAATTGTCGTTCTATCGATCATATAAGCATAATATGGCTAATAATATGAGTTAGATTGATAACAATAAGAGTAGTGAGTATAGTAATTCTCGTTCTATCAATCATATAAGCATAATATGGCTAATAATATGAGTTAGAGTGATAATACTAAGACTAGTGAGTATAGTAATTCTCATTCTATCGATCATATAAGCATAATATGGCTAATAATATGAGTTAGATTGATAATAATAACAGTAATAAGTATAGTAATTGTCGTTCTATCGCTAATATAAGCATAATATGGCTAATAATATGAGTTAGATTCTTAATAATAAGAGTAATAAGTATAGTAATTGTCGTTCTATCGATCATATAAGCATAATATGGCTAATAATATGAGTTAGATTGATAATAATAAGAGTAATAAGTATAGTAAATGTCGTTATATCGATCATATAACCATAATATGGCTAATAGCATGAGTTAGGTTGATAATAATAAGAGTAATGAGTATAGTAATTGTCGTACTATCGATCATATAAGCATAATATGGCTAATAATGTGAGTTAGATTGATAATAGTGAGTGCAATAAAAATAGTAATTGTCGTTCTATCGCTCATATAAGCACAATATGGCTAATAATATGAGTTAGATTGATAATAATAAGAGTAATAAGTATAGTAATTGTCGTTCTATCGATCATATAAGCATAATATGGCTAATAATATGAGTTAGATTGATAATACTAAGAGAAGTGAGTATAGTAATTCTCGTTCTATCGATCATATACTCATAATATGGCTAATAATATGAGTTAGATTGATAATACTAAGAGTAGTGAGTATATTAATTGTCGTTCTATCGATCATATAAGCATAATATGGCTAATAATATGAGTTAGATTGATAATAATAAGAGTAGTAAGTATAGTATTTGTCGTTCTATCGATCATATAAGCATAATATAGCTAATAATACGAGTTAGATTGATAATAATAAGAGTAATAAGTATAGTAATTGTCGTTCTATCGATCATTTAACCATAATATGGCTAATAATGTGAGTTAGATTGATAATAGTGAGTGCAATAAATATAGTAATTGTCGTTCTATCGCTCATATAAGCACAATATGGCTAATAATATGAGTTAGATTGATAATAATAAGAGTAATAAGTATAGTAATTGTCGTTCTATCGATCATATAAGCATAATATGGCTAATAATATGAGTTAGATTGATAATAATAAGTGTAATAAGTATAGTAATTGTCGTTCTATCTATCATAATTGCATAATATGGTTAATAATATGAGTTAGATTGATAATAATAAGAGCAATGAGTATAGTAATTGTCGTACTATCGATCATATAAGCATAATATGGCTAATAATATGAGTTAGATTGATAATAATAAGTGTAAAAAGTAGAGTAATTGTCGTTCGATCGATCATATCTGCATAATATGGTTAATAATATGAGTTAGATTGATAATAATAAGAGTAATGAGTATAGTAATTGTCGTACTATCGATCGTATAAGCATAATATGGCTAATAATGTGAGTTAGATTGATAATAGTGAGTGCAATAAATATAGTAATTGTCGTTCTATCGCTCATATAAGCACAATATGGCTAATAATATGAGTTAGATTGATAATAATAAGCGTAATAAGTATAGTAATTGTCGTTCTATCGATCATATAAGCATAATATGGCTAATTATATGAGTTAGATTGATAATAATAACAGTAATAAGTATAGTAATTGTCGTTCTATCGATAATATAAGCATAATATGGCTAATAATATGAGTTAGATTGATAATAATAAGAGTAATAAGTATAGTAATTCTCGTTCTATCGATCATATAAGGATAATATGGCTAATAATATGAGTTAGAATGATAATAATAAGAGTAGTGAGTATAGTAATTGTAGTTCTATCGATCATTTAAGCATAATATGGCTAATAATATGAGTTAGATTCATAATAATAAGAGTAATAAGTATAGTAATTGTCGTTCTATCGATCATATAAGCATAATATGGCTAATAATATGAGTTAGATTGATAACAATAAGAGTAATAAGTATAGTAATTGTCGTTCTCTCGATCATATAAGCATAATATGGCTAATAATATGAGTTAGAGTGATAATAATAAGAGTAATAATAATAGTAATTGTCGTTATATCGATCATATAACCATAATATGGCTAATAGCATGAGTTAGATTGATAATAATAAGAGTAATGAGTATAGTAATTGTCGTTCTATCGATCATATCTGCATAATATGGTAAATAATATGAGTTAGATTGATAACAGTGAGTGTAATAAATATAGTAATTGTCGTTCTATCGCTCATATAAGCACAATATGGCTAATAATATGAGTTAGATTGATAATAATAAGAGTAATAAGTATAGTAATTGCCGTTCTATCGATCATATAAGCATAATATGGCTAATAATATGAGTTAGATTGATAATAATAAGTGTAATAAGTATAGTAATTGTCGTTCTATCGATCATAATTGCATAATATGGTTAATAATATGAGTTAGATTGATAATAATAAGAGCAATGAGTATAGTAATTGTCGTTCTATCGATCATATAAGCATAATATGGCTAATAATATGAGTTAGATTGATAATAATAACAGTAATAAGTATAGTAATTGTAGTTCTATCGATCATATCTGCATAATATGGCTAATAATATGAGTTAGATTCATAATAATAACAGTAATAAGTATAGTAATTGTCGTTCTATCGATCATTTAAGCATAATATGGCTAATAATATGAGTTAGATTGATAATAATAAGAGTAATAAGTATAGTAATTGTCGTTCTATCGGTCATTTAAGCATAATATGGCTAATAATATGAGTCAGATTGATAATAATAACAGTAATAAGTATAGTAATTGTCGTTCTATCGATAATATAAGCATAATATGGCTAATAATATGAGTTAGATTGATAATAATAAGTGTAATAAGTATAGTAATTGTCGTTCTATCGATCATATAATCATAATATGGCTAATAATATGAGTTAGATTGAAAATAATAAGAGCAATGAGTATAGTAATTTTCGTACTATCGATCATATAAGCATAATATGGCTAATAATATGAGTTAGATTGATAATAATAAGAGTAATGAGTATAGTAATTGTAGCTCTATCGATCATATCTGCCTAATATGGTTAATAATATGAGTTAGAATGATAATAATAAGAGTAATAAGTATAGTAATTGTCGTTCTATCGATCATATCTGCATAATATGGTTAATAATATGAGTTAGATTGATAATAGTGAGTGTAATAAGTATAGTGAATGTCGTTCTATCGATCATATCAGCATAATACGGGTAATAATATGAGTTGGATTGATACTAATAAGAGTAATGAGTATAGTAATTGTAGGTCTATCGATCATATAAGCATAATATGGCTAATAATATGAGTCAGATTCATAATAATAACAGTAATAAGTATAGTAATTGTAGTTCTATCGATCATATAAGCATAATATGGCTAATAATATGAGTAAGATAACATAATAATAAGAGTAATAAGTATAGTAATTGTCGTTCTATTGATCATTTAAGCATAATATGGCGAATAATATGAGTTGGGTTGATAAAAATAAGAATAATAAGTATAGTAATTGTCGTTCTATCGATCATATAAGCATAATATGGCTAATAATATGAGTTAGGTTCATAATAATAAGAGTAATAAGTATAGTAAATGTCGTGCTATCGATCATATCTGCATAATATGGTTAATAATATGAGTTAGATTGATAATAGTGAGTGTAATAAGTATAGTAATTGTCGTTCTGTCGATCATATTAGCATAATATGGTTAATAATATGAGTTAGATTGATAATAATAAGAGTAATAAGTATAGTATTTGTCGTTCTATCGATCATATAAGCATAATATGGCTAATAATACGAGTTAGATTGATAACACTAAGAGTAGTGAGTATAGTAACTCTCGTTCTATCGATCATATAAGCATAATATGGCTAATAATATGAGTTAGATAGATAATAATAAGAGTAATGAGTATAGTAATTGTAGTTCTATCGATCATATCTGCATAATATGGTTAATAATATGAGTTAGATTGATAATAATGAGTGTAATAAATATAGTAATTGTCGTTCTATCGCTCATATAAGCACAATATGGCTAATAATATGAGTTAGATTGATAATAATAAGAGTAATAAGTATAGTAATTGTCGTACTATCGATCATATAAGCATAATATGGCTTATAATATGAGTTAGATTGATAATAATAAGTGTAAAAAGTATAGTAATTGTCGTTCGATCGATCATATCTGCATAATATGGTTCATAAAATGAGTTAGATTGATAATAATAAGAGTAATGAGTATAGTAATTGTCGTACTATCGATCATATAAGCATAATATGGCTAATAATGTGAGTTAGATTGATAATAGTGAGTGCAATAAATATAGTAATTGTCGTTCTATCGCTCATATAAGCACAATATGGCTAATAATATGAGTTAGATTGATAATAATAAGAGTAATAAGTATAGTAATTGTCGTTCTATCGATCATATAAGCATAATATGGCTAATAATATGAGTTAGATTGATAATAATAAGTGTAAAAAGTAGAGTAATTGTCGTTCGATCGATCATATCTGCATAATATGGTTAATAATATGAGTTAGATTGATAATAATAAGAGTAATGAGTATAGTAATTGTCGTACTAGCGATCATATAAGCATAATATGGCTAATAATGTGAGTTAGATTGATAATAGTGAGTGTAATAAATATAGTAATTGTCGTTCTATCGCTCATATTAGCACAATATGTCTAATAACATGAGTTAGATTGATAATAATAAGAGTAATAGGTATAGTAATTGTCGTTCTATCGATCATATAAGCATAATATGGCTAATTATATGAGTTAGATTGATAGTAATAACAGTAATAAGTATAGTAATTGTCGTTCTATCGATAATATAAGCATAATATGGCTAATAATATGAGTTAGATTGATAATAATAAGAGTAATAAGTATAGTAATTCTCGTTCTATCGATCATATAAGGATAATATGGCTAATAATATGAGTTAGATTGATAATAATAAGAGTAGTGAGTATAGTAATTGTAGTTCTATCGATCATTTAAGCATAATATGGCTAATAATATGAGTTAGATTCATAATAATAAGAGTAATAAGTATAGTAATTGTCGTTCTATCGATCATATAAGCATAATATGGCTAATAATATGAGTTAGATTGATAACAATAAGAGTAGTGAGTATAGTAATTCTCGTTCTATCAATCATATAAGCATAATATGGCTAATAATATGAGTTAGAGTGATAATACTAAGACTAGTGAGTATAGTAATTCTCATTCTATCGATCATATAAGCATAATATGGCTAATAATATGAGTTAGATTGATAATAATAACAGTAATAAGTATAGTAATTGTCGTTCTATCGCTAATATAAGCATAATATGGCTAATAATATGAGTTAGATTCTTAATAATAAGAGTAATAAGTATAGTAATTGTCGTTCTATCGATCATATAAGCATAATATGGCTAATAATATGAGTTAGATTGATAATAATAAGAGTAATAAGTATAGTAAATGTCGTTATATCGATCATATAACCATAATATGGCTAATAGCATGAGTTAGGTTGATAATAATAAGAGTAATGAGTATAGTAATTGTCGTACTATCGATCATATAAGCATAATATGGCTAATAATGTGAGTTAGATTGATAATAGTGAGTGCAATAAAAATAGTAATTGTCGTTCTATCGCTCATATAAGCACAATATGGCTAATAATATGAGTTAGATTGATAATAATAAGAGTAATAAGTATAGTAATTGTCGTTCTATCGATCATATAAGCATAATATGGCTAATAATATGAGTTAGATTGATAATACTAAGAGAAGTGAGTATAGTAATTCTCGTTCTATCGATCATATACTCATAATATGGCTAATAATATGAGTTAGATTGATAATACTAAGAGTAGTGAGTATATTAATTGTCGTTCTATCGATCATATAAGCATAATATGGCTAATAATATGAGTTAGATTGATAATAATAAGAGTAGTAAGTATAGTATTTGTCGTTCTATCGATCATATAAGCATAATATAGCTAATAATACGAGTTAGATTGATAATAATAAGAGTAATAAGTATAGTAATTGTCGTTCTATCGATCATTTAACCATAATATGGCTAATAATGTGAGTTAGATTGATAATAGTGAGTGCAATAAATATAGTAATTGTCGTTCTATCGCTCATATAAGCACAATATGGCTAATAATATGAGTTAGATTGATAATAATAAGAGTAATAAGTATAGTAATTGTCGTTCTATCGATCATATAAGCATAATATGGCTAATAATATGAGTTAGATTGATAATAATAAGTGTAATAAGTATAGTAATTGTCGTTCTATCTATCATAATTGCATAATATGGTTAATAATATGAGTTAGATTGATAATAATAAGCGTAATAAGTATAGTAATTGTCGTTCTATCGATAATATAAGCATAATATGGCTAATAATATGAGTTAGATTGATAATAATAAGAGTAATAAGTATAGTAATTCTCGTTCTATCGATCATATAAGGATAATATGGCTAATAATATGAGTTAGAATGATAATAATAAGAGTAGTGAGTATAGTAATTGTAGTTCTATCGATCATTTAAGCATAATATGGCTAATAATATGAGTTAGATTCATAATAATAAGAGTAATAAGTATAGTAATTGTCGTTCTATCGATCATATCTGCATAATATGGCTAATAATATGAGTTAGATTCATAATAATAACAGTAATAAGTATAGTAATTGTCGTTCTATCGATCATTTAAGCATAATATGGCTAATTATATGAGTTAGATTGATAATAATAACAGTAATAAGTATAGTAATTGTCGTTCTATCGGTCATTTAAGCATAATATGGCTAATAATATGAGTCAGATTGATAATAATAACAGTAATAAGTATAGTAATTGTCGTTCTATCGATAATATAAGCATAATATGGCTAATAATATGAGTTAGATTGATAATAATAAGTGTAATAAGTATAGTAATTGTCGTTCTATCGATCATATAATCATAATATGGCTAATAATATGAGTTAGATTGAAAATAATAAGAGCAATGAGTATAGTAATTTTCGTACTATCGATCATATAAGCATAATATGGCTAATAATATGAGTTAGATTGATAATAATAAGAGTAATGAGTATAGTAATTGTAGCTCTATCGATCATATCTGCCTAATATGGTTAATAATATGAGTTAGAATGATAATAATAAGAGTAATAAGTATAGTAATTGTCGTTCTATCGATCATATCTGCATAATATGGTTAATAATATGAGTTAGATTGATAATAGTGAGTGTAATAAGTATAGTGAATGTCGTTCTATCGATCATATCAGCATAATACGGGTAATAATATGAGTTGGATTGATACTAATAAGAGTAATGAGTATAGTAATTGTAGGTCTATCGATCATATAAGCATAATATGGCTAATAATATGAGTCAGATTCATAATAATAACAGTAATAAGTATAGTAATTGTAGTTCTATCGATCATATAAGCATAATATGGCTAATAATATGAGTAAGATAACATAATAATAAGAGTAATAAGTATAGTAATTGTCGTTCTATTGATCATTTAAGCATAATATGGCGAATAATATGAGTTGGGTTGATAAAAATAAGAATAATAAGTATAGTAATTGTCGTTCTATCGATCATATAAGCATAATATGGCTAATAATATGAGTTAGGTTCATAATAATAAGAGTAATAAGTATAGTAAATGTCGTGCTATCGATCATATCTGCATAATATGGTTAATAATATGAGTTAGATTGATAATAGTGAGTGTAATAAGTATAGTAATTGTCGTTCTGTCGATCATATTAGCATAATATGGTTAATAATATGAGTTAGATTGATAATAATAAGAGTAATAAGTATAGTATTTGTCGTTCTATCGATCATATAAGCATAATATGGCTAATAATACGAGTTAGATTGATAACACTAAGAGTAGTGAGTATAGTAACTCTCGTTCTATCGATCATATAAGCATAATATGGCTAATAATATGAGTTAGATAGATAATAATAAGAGTAATGAGTATAGTAATTGTAGTTCTATCGATCATATCTGCATAATATGGTTAATAATATGAGTTAGATTGATAATAATGAGTGTAATAAATATAGTAATTGTCGTTCTATCGCTCATATAAGCACAATATGGCTAATAATATGAGTTAGATTGATAATAATAAGAGTAATAAGTATAGTAATTGTCGTACTATCGATCATATAAGCATAATATGGCTTATAATATGAGTTAGATTGATAATAATAAGTGTAAAAAGTATAGTAATTGTCGTTCGATCGATCATATCTGCATAATATGGTTCATAAAATGAGTTAGATTGATAATAATAAGAGTAATGAGTATAGTAATTGTCGTACTATCGATCATATAAGCATAATATGGCTAATAATGTGAGTTAGATTGATAATAGTGAGTGCAATAAATATAGTAATTGTCGTTCTATCGCTCATATAAGCACAATATGGCTAATAATATGAGTTAGAT
The DNA here is from genome assembly GCF_050947335.1 of Megachile rotundata. Lineage (NCBI taxonomy): Eukaryota > Metazoa > Arthropoda > Insecta > Hymenoptera > Megachilidae > Megachile > Megachile rotundata. Next base: position 53,437 of record NW_027473989.1, on the reverse strand, counting down.
TGATAATAATAAGAGTAATAAGTATAGTAATTGTCGTTCTATCGATCATATAAGCATAATATGGCTAATAATATGAGTTAGATTGATAATAATAAGTGTAAAAAGTAGAGTAATTGTCGTTCGATCGATCATATCTGCATAATATGGTTAATAATATGAGTTAGATTGATAATAATAAGAGTAATGAGTATAGTAATTGTCGTACTATCGATCATATAAGCATAATATGGCTAATAATGTGAGTTAGATTGATAATAGTGAGTGTAATAAATATAGTAATTGTCGTTCTATCGCTCATATTAGCACAATATGTCTAATAACATGAGTTAGATTGATAATAATAAGAGTAATAGGTATAGTAATTGTCGTTCTATCGATCATATAAGCATAATATGGCTAATAATGTGAGTTAGATTGATAATAATAACGGTAATAAGTATAGTAATTGTCGTTCTATCGATCATTTAACCATAATATGGCTAATAATATGAGTTAGATTGATAATAATAAGAGTAATAAGTATAGTAATTGTCGTTCTATCGGTCATTTAAGCATAATATGGCGAATAATATGAGTTGGGTTGATAAGACTAAGAATAATAAGTATAGTAACTGTCGTTCTATCGATCATATAAGCATAATATGGTTAATAATATGAGTTAGATTCATAATAATAAGAGTAATAAGTATAGTAATTGTCGTTCTATCGATCATATAAGCATAATATGGCTAATAATATGAGTTAGAGTGATAATACTAAGAGTAGTGAGTACAGTAATTCTCATTCCATCGATCATATAAGCATAATATGGCTAATAATATGAGTTAGATTGATAATAATAGCAGTAATAAGTACAGTAATTGTCGTTCTATCGATCATATAAGCATAATATGGCTAATAATATGAGTTAGATTGATAATAATAAGTGTAAAAAGTAGAGTAATTGTCGTTCGATCGATCATATCTGCATAATATGGTTAATAATATGAGTTAGATTGATAATAATAAGAGTAATGAGTATAGTATTTGTCGTTCTATCGATCATATAAGCATAATATGGCTAATAATACGAGTTAGATTGATAATAATAAGAGTAATAAGTATAGTAATTGTCGTTCTATCGATCATTTAACCATAATATGTCTAATAATATGAGTTAGATTGATAATAATAAGAGTAATAAGTATAGTAATTGTCGTTCTATCGATAATATAAGCATAATATGGCTAATAATATGAGTTAGATTGATAATACTAAGGGTAGTGAGTATAGTAATTCTCGTTCTATCGATCATATAAGCATAATATGGCTAATAATATGAGTTGGATTGATAATAATAAGAGTAATAAGTATAGTAATTGTAGTTCTATCGATCATATAAACATAATATGGCTAATAATATGAGTTAGATAGATAATAATAAGAGTAATGAGTATAGTAATTGTAGTCCTATCGATCATATCTGCATAATATGGTTAATAATATGAGTTAGATTCATAATAATAACAGTAATAAGTATAGTAATTGTCGTTCTATCGATAATATAACCATAATATGGGTAATAATATGAGTTAGATTGATAATACTAAGAGTAGTGAGTATAGTAATTCTCGTTCTATCGATCATATCTGCATAATATGGTTAATAATATGAGTTAGATTCATAATAATAACAGTAATAAGTATAGCAATTGTCGTTCTATCGATAATATAACCATAATATGGCTAATAATATGAGTTAGATTGATAATACTAAGAGTAGTGAGAATAGTAATTCTCGTTCTATCGATCATATAAGCATAATATGGCTAATAATATGAGTTAGAGTGATAATACTAAGACTAGTGAGTATAGTAATTCTCATTCTATCGATCATATAAGCATAATATGGCTAATAATATGAGTTAGATTGATAATAATAACAGTAATAAGTATAGTAATTGTCGTTCTATCGATAATATAAGCATAATATGGCTAATAGCATGAGTTAGGTTGATAATAATAAGAGTAATGAGTATAGTAATTGTCGTACTATCGATCATATAAGCATAATATGGCTAATAATGTGAGTTAGATTGATAATAGTGAGTGCAATAAAAATAGTAATTGTCGTTCTATCGCTCATATAAGCACAATATGGCTAATAATATGAGTTAGATTGATAATAATAAGAGTAATAAGTATAGTAATTGTCGTTCTATCGATCATATATGCATAATATGGCTAATAATATGAGTTAGATTGATAATACTAAGAGAAGTGAGTATAGTAATTCTCGTTCTATCGATCATATACTCATAATATGGCTAATAATATGAGTTAGATTGATAATAATAAGAGTAATAAGTATAGTAATTGTCGTTCTATCGATCATATAAGCATAATATGGCTAATAATATGAGTTAGATTGATAATAATAAGTGTAATAAGTATAGTAATTGTCGTTCTATCTATCATAATTGCATAATATGGTTAATAATATGAGTTAGATTGATAATAATAAGAGCAATGAGTATAGTAATTGTCGTACTATCGATCATATAAGCATAATATGGCTAATAATATGAGTTAGATTGATAATAATAAGTGTAAAAAGTAGAGTAATTGTCGTTCGACCGATCATATCTGCATAATATGGTTAATAATATGAGTTAGATTGATAATAGTGAGTGTAATAAGTATAGTGAATGTCGTTCTATCGATCATATCAGCATAATACGGGTAATAATATGAGTTGGATTGATACTAATAAGAGTAATGAGTATAGTAATTGTAGGTCTATCGATCATATAAGCATAATATGGCTAATAATATGAGTCAGATTCATAATAATAACAGTAATAAGTATAGTAATTGTAGTTCTATCGATCATATAAGCATAATATGGCTAATAATATGAGTAAGATAACATAATAATAAGAGTAATAAGTATAGTAATTGTCGTTCTATTGATCATTTAAGCATAATATGGCGAATAATATGAGTTGGGTTGATAAAAATAAGAATAATAAGTATAGTAATTGTCGTTCTATCGATCATATAAGCATAATATGGCTAATAATATGAGTTAGGTTCATAATAATAAGAGTAATAAGTATAGTAAATGTCGTGCTATCGATCATATCTGCATAATATGGTTAATAATATGAGTTAGATTGATAATAGTGAGTGTAATAAGTATAGTAATTGTCGTTCTGTCGATCATATTAGCATAATATGGTTAATAGTATGAGTTAGATTGATAATAATAAGAGTAATAAGTATAGTAATTGTCGTTCTATCGATCATATAAGCATAATATGGCTAATAATATGAGTCAGATTCATAATAATAACAGTAATAAGTATAGTAATTGTAGTTCTATCGATCATATAAGCATAATATGGCTAATAATATGAGTTAGATTGATAATAACAAGAGTAATAAGTATAGTAATTCTCGTTCTATCGATCATATAAGGATAATATGGCTAATAATATGAGTTAGATTGATAATAATAAGAGTAGTGAGTATAGTAATTGTAGTTCTATCGATCATTTAAGCATAATATGGCTAATAATATGAGTTAGATTCATAATAATAAGAGTAATAAGTATAGTAATTGTCGTTCTATCGATCATATAAGCATAATATGGCTAATAATATGAGTTAGATTGATAACAATAAGAGTAGTGAGTATAGTAATTCTCGTTCTATCAATCATATAAGCATAATATGGCTAATAATATGAGTTAGAGTGATAATACTAAGACTAGTGAGTATAGTAATTCTCATTCTATCGATCATATAAGCATAATATGGCTAATAATATGAGTTAGATTGATAATAATAACAGTAATAAGTGTAGTAATTGTCGTTCTATCGCTAATATAAGCATAATATGGCTAATAATATGAGTTAGATTCTTAATAATAAGAGTAATAAGTATAGTAATTGTCGTTCTATCGATCATATAAGCATAATATGGCTAATAATATGAGTTAGATTGATAATAATAAGAGTAATAAGTATAGTAAATGTCGTTATATCGATCATATAACCATAATATGGCTAATAGCATGAGTTAGGTTGATAATAATAAGAGTAATGAGTATAGTAATTGTCGTACTATCGATCATATAAGCATAATATGGCTAATAATGTGAGTTAGATTGATAATAGTGAGTGCAATAAAAATAGTAATTGTCGTTCTATCGCTCATATAAGCACAATATGGCTAATAATATGAGTTAGATTGATAATAATAAGAGTAATAAGTATAGTAATTGTCGTTCTATCGATCATATAAGCATAATATGGCTAATAATATGAGTTAGATTGATAATAATACGTGTAATAAGTATAGTAATTGTCGTTCTATCTATCATAATTGCATAATATGGTTAATAATATGAGTTAGATTGATAATAATAAGAGCAATGAGTATAGTAATTGTCGTACTATCGATCATATAAGCATAATATGGCTAATAATATGAGTCAGATTGATAATAATAACAGTAATAAGTATAGTAATTGTCGTTCTATCGATCATATCTGCATAATATGGCTAATAATATGAGTTAGATTCATAATAATAACAGTAATAAGTATAGTAATTGTCGTTCTATCGATCATTTAAGCATAATATGGCTAATAATATGAGTTAGATTGATAATAATAAGAGTAATAAGTATAGTAATTGTCGTTCTATCGGTCATTTAAGCATAATATGGCTAATAATATGAGTCAGATTGATAATAATAACAGTAATAAGTATAGTAATTGTCGTTCTATCGATAATATAAGCATAATATGGCTAATAATATGAGTTAGATTGATAATAATAAGTGTAATAAGTATAGTAATTGTCGTTCTATCGATCATATAATCATAATATGGCTAATAATATGAGTTAGATTGAAAATAATAAGAGCAATGAGTATAGTAATTTTCGTACTATCGATCATACAAGCATAATATGGCTAATAATATGAGTTAGATTGATAATAATAAGAGTAATGAGTATAGTAATTGTAGCTCTATCGATCATATCTGCCTAATATGGTTAATAATATGAGTTAGAATGATAATAATAAGAGTAATAAGTATAGTAATTGTCGTTCTATCGATCATATCTGCATAATATGGTTAATAATATGAGTTAGATTGATAATAGTGAGTGTAATAAGTATAGTGAATGTCGTTCTATTGATCATATCAGCATAATACGGGTAATAATATGAGTTGGATTGATACTAATAAGAGTAATGAGTATAGTAATTGTAGGTCTATCGATCATATGAGCATAATATGGCTAATAATATGAGTCAGATTCATAATAATAACAGTAATAAGTATAGTAATTGTAGTTCTATCGATCATATAAGCATAATATGGCTAATAATATGAGTAAGATAACATAATAATAAGAGTAATAAGTATAGTAATTGTCGTTCTATCGATCATTTAAGCATAATATGGCGAATAATATGAGTTGGGTTGATAAAAATAAGAATAATAAGTATAGTAATTGTCGTTCTATCGATCATATAAGCATAATATGGCTAATAATATGAGTTAGGTTCATAATAATATGAGTAATAAGTATAGTAAATGTCGTGCTATCGATCATATCTGCATAATATGGTTAATAATATGAGTTAGATTGATAATAGTGAGTGTAATAAGTATAGTAATTGTCGTTCTGTCGATCATATTAGCATAATATGGTTAATAATATGAGTTAGATTGATAATAATAAGAGTAATAAGTATAGTATTTGTCGTTCTATCGATCATATAAGCATAATATGGCTAATAATACGAGTTAGATTGATAACACTAAGAGTAGTGAGTATAGTAATTCTCGTTCTATCGATCATATAAGCATAATATGGCTAATAATATGAGTTAGATAGATAATAATAAGAGTAATGAGTATAGTAATTGTAGTTCTATCGATCATATCTGCATAATATGGTTAATAATATGAGTTAGATTGATAATAATGGGTGTAATAAATATAGTAATTGTCGTTCTGTCGCTCATATAAGCACAATATGGCTAATAATATGAGTTAGATTGATAATAATAAGAGTAATAAGTATAGTAATTGTCGTTCTATCGATCATATAAGCATAATATGGCTAATAATATGAGTTAGATTGATAATAATAAGTGTAATAAGTATAGTAATTGTCGTTCTATCGATCATAATTGCATAATATGGTTAATAATATGAGTTAGATTGATAATAATAAGAGCAATGAGTATAGTAATTGTCGTACTATCGATCATATAAGCATAATATGGCTTATAATATGAGTTAGATTGATAATAATAAGTGTAAAAAGTATAGTAATTGTCGTTCGATCGATCATATCTGCATAATATGATTCATAAAATGAGTTAGATTGATAATAATAAGAGTAATGAGTATAGTAATTGTCGTACTATCGATCATATAAGCATAATATGGCTAATAATGTGAGTTAGATTGATAATAGTGAGTGCAATAAATATAGTAATTGTCGTTCTATCGCTCATATAAGCACAATATGGCTAATAATATGAGTTAGATAGATAATAATAAGAGTAATGAGTATAGTAATTGTAGTTCTATCGATCATATCTGCATAATATGGTTAATAATATGAGTTAGATTGATAATAATGGGTGTAATAAATATAGTAATTGTCGTTCTGTCGCTCATATAAGCACAATATGGCTAATAATATGAGTTAGATTGATAATAATAAGAGTAATAAGTATAGTAATTGTCGTTCTATCGATCATATAAGCATAATATGGCTAATAATATGAGTTAGATTGATAATAATAAGTGTAATAAGTATAGTAATTGTCGTTCTATCGATCATAATTGCATAATATGGTTAATAATATGAGTTAGATTGATAATAATAAGAGCAATGAGTATAGTAATTGTCGTACTATCGATCATATAAGCATAATATGGCTAATAATGTGAGTTAGATTGATAATAGTGAGTGTAATAAATATAGTAATTGTCGTTCTATCGCTCATATTAGCACAATATGTCTAATAACATGAGTTAGATTGATAATAATAAGAGTAATAGGTATAGTAATTGTCGTTCTATCGATCATATAAGCATAATATGGCTAATAATATGAGTTAGATTGATAATAATAACAGTAATAAGTATAGTAATTGTAGTTCTATCGATCATTGAAGCATAATATGGCTAATAATATGAGTTAGATTGATAATAATAACAGTAATAAGTATAGTAATTGTCGTTCTATCGATAATATAAGCATAATATGGCTAATAATATGAGTTAGATTGATAATACTAAGAGTAGTGAGTACAGTAATTCTCGTTCTATCGATCATATAAGCATAATATGGCTAATAATATGAGTTAGATTGATAATAATAAGAGTAATGAGTATAGTAATTGTAGTTCTATCGATCATTGAAGCATAATATGGCTAATAATATGAGTTAGATTGATAATAATAAGTGTAAAAAGTATAGTAATTGTCGTTCGATCGATCATATCTGCATAATATGATTCATAAAATGAGTTAGATTGATAATGATAAGAGTAATGAGTATAGTAATTGTCGTACTATCGATCATATAAGCATAATATGGCTAATAATGTGAGTTAGATTGATAATAGTGAGTGCAATAAATATAGTAATTGTCGTTCTATCGCTCATATAAGCACAATATGGCTAATAATATGAGTTAGATTGATAATAATAAGAGTAATAAGTATAGTAATTGTCGTTCTATCGATCATATAAGCATAATATGGCTAATAATATGAGTTAGATTGATAATAATAAGTGTAAAAAGTAGAGTAATTGTCGTTCGATCGATCATATCTGCATAATATGGTTAATAATATGAGTTAGATTGATAATAATAAGAGTAATGAGTATAGTAATTGTCGTACTATCGATCATATAAGCATAATATGGCTAATAATGTGAGTTAGATTGATAATAGTGAGTGTAATAAATATAGTAATTGTCGTTCTATCGCTCATATTAGCACAATATGTCTAATAACATGAGTTAGATTGATAATAATAAGAGTAATAGGTATAGTAATTGTCGTTCTATCGATCATATAAGCATAATATGGCTAATAATATGAGTTAGATTGATAATAATAACAGTAATAAGTATAGTAATTGTAGTTCTATCGATCATTGAAGCATAATATGGCTAATAATATGAGTTAGATTGATAATAATAACAGTAATAAGTATAGTAATTGTCGTTCTATCGATAATATAAGCATAATATGGCTAATAATATGAGTTAGATTGATAATACTAAGAGTAGTGAGTACAGTAATTCTCGTTCTATCGATCATATAAGCATAATATGGCTAATAATATGAGTTAGATTGATAATAATAAGAGTAATGAGTATAGTAATTGTAGTTCTATCGATCATTGAAGCATAATATGGCTAATAATATGAGTTAGATTGATAATAATAACAGTAATAAGTATAGTAATTGTCGTTCTATCGATAATATAAGCATAGTATGGCTAATAATATGAGTTAGATTGATAATACTAAGAGTAGTGAGTACAGTAATTCTCGTTCTATCGATCATATAAGCATAATATGGCTAATAATATGAGTTAGATTTATAATAATGAGAGTAATAAGTATAGTAATTGTCGTTCTATCGATCATATAAGTACAATATGGCTAATAATATGAGTTAGATTGATAATAATAAGAGTAATAAGTATAGTAATTGTCGTTATATCGATCATATAACCATAATATGGCTAATAGCATGAGTTAGATTGATAATAATAAGAGTAATGAGTATAGTAATTGTCGTACTATCGATCATATAAGCATAATATGGCTAATAATGTGAGTTAGATTGATAATAGTGAGTGCAATAAATATAGTAATTGTCGTTCTATCGCTCATATAAGCACAATATGGATAATAATATGAGTTAGATTGATAATAATAAGAGTAATAAGTATAGTAATTGTCGTTCTATCGATCATATAAGCATAATATGGCTAATAATATGAGTTAGATTGATAATAATAAGTGTAATAAGTATAGTAATTGTCGTTCTATCGATCATAATTGCATAATATGGTTAATAATATGAGTTAGATTGATAATAATAAGAGCAATGAGTATAGTAATTGTCGTACTATCGATCATATAAGCATAATATGGCTAATAATATGAGTTAGATTGATAATAATAAGTGTAAAAAGTAGAGTAATTGTCGTTCGATCGATCATATCTGCATAATATGGTTAATAATATGAGTTAGATTGATAATAATAAGAGTAATGAGTATAGTAATTGTCGTACTATCGATCGTATAAGCATAATATGGCTAATAATGTGAGTTAGATTGATAATAGTGAGTGCAATAAATATAGTAATTGTCGTTCTATCGCTCATATAAGCACAATATGGCTAATAATATGAGTTAGATTGATAATAATAAGAGTAATAAGTATAGTAATTGTCGTTCTATCGATCATATAAGCATAATATGGCTAATTATATGAGTTAGATTGATAATAATAACAGTAATAAGCATAGTAATTGTCGTTCTATCGATAATATAAGCATAATATGGCTAATAATATGAGTTAGATTGATAATAATAAGAGTAATAAGTATAGTAATTCTCGTTCTATCGATCATATAAGGATAATATGGCTAATAATATGAGTTAGATTGATAATAATAAGAGTAGTGAGTATAGTAATTGTAGTTCTATCGATCATTTAAGCATAATATGGCTAATAATATGAGTAAGATTCATAATAATAAGAGTAATAAGTATAGTAATTGTCGTTCTATCGATCATATAAGCATAATATGGCTAATAATATGAGTTAGATTGATAACAATAAGAGTAATAAGTATAGTAATTGTCGTTCTCTCGATCATATAAGCATAATATGGCTAATAATATGAGTTAGAGTGATAATACTAAGAGTAGTGAGTACAGTAATTCTCATTCCATCGATCACATAAGCATAATATGGCTAATAATATGAGTTAGATTGATAATAATAGCAGTAATAAGTACAGTAATTGTCGTTCTATCGATAATATAAGCATAATATGGCTAATAATATGAGTTAGATTGATAATACTAAGAGTAGTGAGTACAGTAATTCTCGTTCTATCGATCATATAAGCATAATATGGCTAATAATATGAGTTAGATTGATAATAATAAGAGTAATGAGTATAGTAATTGTAGTTCTATCGATCATTGAAGCATAATATGGCTAATAATATGAGTTAGATTGATAATAATAAGAGTAATGAGTATAGTAATTGTAGTCCTATCGATCATATCTGCATAATATGGTTAATAATATGAGTTAGATTCATAATAATAACAGTAATAAGTATAGTAATTGTCGTTCAATCGATAATATAACCATAATATGGCTAATAATATGAGTTAGATTGATAATACTAAGAGTAGTGAGTATAGTAATTGTAGTCCTATCGATCATATCTGCATAATATGGTTAATAATATGAGTTAGATTCATAATAATAACAGTAATAAGTATAGTAATTGTCGTTCTATCGATAATATAACCATAATATGGCTAATAATATGAGTTAGATTGATAATACTAAGAGTAGTGAGTATAGTAATTCTCGTTCTATCGATCATATAAGCATAATAAGGCTAATAATATGAGTTAGAGTGATAATACTAAGAGTAGTGAGTATAGTAATTCTCATTCTATCGATCATATAAGCATAATATGGCTAATAATATGAGTTAAATTGATAATAATAACAGTAATAAGTATAGTAATTGTCGTTCTATCGATCATAATTGCATAATATGGTTAATAATATGAGTTAGATTGATAATAATAAGTGTAAAAAGTAGAGTAATTGTCGTTCGATCGATCATATCTGCATAATATGGTTAATAATATGAGTTAGATTGATAATAATAAGAGTAATGAGTATAGTAATTGTCGTACTATCGATCATATAAGCATAATATGGCTAATAATGTGAGTTAGATTGATAATAGTGAGTGTAATAAATATAGTAATTGTCGTTCTATCGCTCATATTAGCACAATATGTCTAATAACATGAGTTAGATTGATAATAATAAGAGTAATAGGTATAGTAATTGTCGTTCTATCGATCATATAAGCATAATATGGCTAATAATATGAGTTAGATTGATTATAATAACAGTAATAAGTATAGTAATTGTAGTTCTATCGATCATATCTGCATAATATGGCTAATAATATGAGTTAGATTCATAATAATAACAGTAATAAGTATAGTAATTGTCGTTCTATCGATCATTTAAGCATAATATGGCTAATAATATGAGTTAGATTGATAATAATAAGAGTAATAAGTATAGTAATTGTCGTTCTATCGGTCATTTAAGCATAATATGGCTAATAATATGAGTCAGATTGATAATAATAACAGTAATAAGTATAGTAATTGTCGTTCTATCGATAATATAAGCATAATATGGCTAATAATATGAGTTAGATTGATAATACTAAGAGTAGTGAGTAGAGTAATTCTCGTTCTATCGATCATATAATCATAATATGGCTAATAATATGAGTTAGATTGAAAATACTAAGAGTAGTGAGTATAGTAATTGTCGTCCTATCGATCATATAAGCATAATATGGCTAATAATATGAGTTAGATTGATAATAATAAGAGTAGTAAGTATAGTATTTGTCGTTCTATCGATCATATAAGCATAATATGGCTAATAATACGAGTTAGATTGATAATAATAAGAGTAATAAATATAGTAATTGTCGTTCTATCGATCATTTAACCATAATATGGCTAATAATATGAGTTAGATTGATAATAATAAGAGTAATAAGTATAGTAATTGTCGTTCTATCGATAATATAAGCATAATATGGCTAATAATATGAGTTAGATTGATAATACTAAGGGTAGTGACTATAGTAATTCTCGTTCTCTCGATCATATAAGCATAAAATGGCTAATAATATGAGTCGGATTGATAATAATAAGAGTAACGAGTATAGTAATTGTCGGTCTATCGATCATATCTGCATAATATGGTTAATAATATGAGTTAGATTGATAATAGTGAGTGTAATAAATATAGTAATTGTCGTTCTATCGCTCATATAAGCACAATATGGCTAATAATATGAGTTAGATTGATAATAATAAGAGTAATAAGTATAGTAATTGTCGTTCTATCGATCATATAAGCATAATATGGCTAATAATATGAGTTAGATTGATTAATAATAAGTGTAATAAGTATAGTAATTGTCGTTCTATCGATCATAATTGCATAATATGGTTAATAATATGAGTTAGATTAATAATAATAAGAGCAATGAGTATAGTAATTGTCGTACTATCGATCATATAAGCATAATATGGCTAATAATATGAGTTAGATTGATAATAATAAGAGTAATGAGTATAGTAATTGTAGCTCTATCGATCATATCTGCCTAATATGGTTAATAATATGAGTTAGAATGATAATAATAAGAGTAACAAGTATAGTAATTGTCGTTCTATCGATCATATCTGCATAATATGGTTAATAATATGAGTTAGATTGATAATAGTGAGTGTAATAAGTATAGTGAATGTCGTTCTATAGATCATATCAGCATAATATGGGTAATAATATGAGTTGGATTGATAATAATAAGAGTAATGAGTATAGTAATTGTAGTTCTATCGATCATATAGGCATAATATGGCTAATAATATGAGTAAGATTCATAATAATAAGAGTAATAAGTATAGTAATTGTCGTTCTATCGATCATTTAAGCACAATATGGCTAATAATATGAGTTAGAGTGATAATACTAAGAGTAGTGAGTATAGTAATTCTCATTCTATCGATCATATAAGCATAATATGGCTAATAATATGAGTCAGATTCATAATAATAACAGTAATAAGTATAGTAATTGTCGTTCTATCGATCATATAAGCATAATATGGCTAATAATATGAGTAAGATTCATAATAATAAGAGTAATAAGTATAGTAATTGTCGTTCTATCGATCATTTAAGCATAATATGGCGAATAATATGAGTTGGGTTGATAAAAATAAGAATAATAAGTATAGTAATTGTCGTTCTATCGATCATATAAGCATAATATGGCTAATAATATGAGTCAGATTCATAATAATAACAGTAATAAGTATAGTAATTGTAGTTCTATCGATCATATCCGCATAATATGGCTAATAATATGAGTTAGATTGATAACACTAAGGGTACTGACTATAGTAATTCTCGTTCTCTCGATCATATAAGCATAATATGGCTAATAATATGAGTTGGATTGATAATTATAAGAGTAATGAGTATAGTAATTGTCGTACTATCGATCATATAAGCATAATATGGCTAATAATGTGAGTTAGATTGAAAATAGTGAGTGCAATAAATATAGTAATTGTCGTTCTATCGCTCATATAAGCACAATATGGCTAATAATATGAGTTAGATTGATAATAATAAGAGTAATGAGTATAGTAATTGTCGTACTATCGATCATATAAGCATAATATGGCTAATAGTGTGAGTTAGATTGATAATAGTGAGTGCAATAAATATAGTAATTGTCGTTCTATCGCTCATATAAGAACAATATGGCTAATAATATGAGTTAGATTGATAATAATAAGAGTAATAAGTATAGTAATTGTCGTTCTATCGATCATATAAGCATAATATGGCTAATAATATGAGTTAGAGTGATAATACTAAGAGTAGTGAGTATAGTAATTCTCATTCTATCGATCATATAAGCATAATATGGCTAATAATATGAGTTAGATTGATAATAATAAGAGTAATGAGTATAGTAATTGTCGTACTATCGATCATATAAGCATAATATGGCTAATAATGTGAGTTAGATTGATAATAGTGAGTGCAATAAATATAGTAATTGTCGTTCTATCGCTCATATAAGCACAATATGGCTAATAATATGAGTTAGATTGATAATAATAAGAGTAATAAGTATAGTAATTGTCGTTCTATCGATCATATCTGCATAATATGGTTAATAATATGAGTTAGATTGATAATAGTGAGTGTAATAAGTATAGTGAATGTCGTTCTATCGATCATATCAGCATAATATGGGTAATAATATGAGTTGGATAGATAATAATAAGAGTAATGAGTATAGTAATTGTAGTTCTATCGATCATATAAGCATAATATGGCTAATAATATGAGTAAGATTCATAATAATAAGAGTAATAAGTATAGTAATTGTCGTTCTATCGATCATTTAAGCATAATATGGCGAATAATATGAGTTGGGTTGATAAAAATAAGAATAATAAGTATAGTAATTGTCGTTCTATCGATCATATAAGCATAATATGGCTAATAATATGAGTTAGATTGATAATAATAAGAGTAATGAGTATAGTAATTGTCGTACTATCGATCATATAAGCATAATATGGCTAATAATGTGAGTTAGATTGATAATAGTGAGTGCAATAAATATAGTAATTGTCGTTCTATCGCTCATATAAGCACAATATGGCTAATAATATGAGTTAGATTGATAATAATAAGAGTAATAAGTATAGTATTTGTCGTTCTATCGATCATATAAGCATAATATGGCTAATAATACGAGTTAGATTGACAATAATAAGAGTAATAAGTATAGTAATTGTCGTTCTATCGATCATATAAGCACAATATGGCTAATAATATCAGTTAGATTGATAATAATAAGAGTAATAAGTATAGTAATTGTCGTTCTATCGATCATATCTGCATAATATGGTTAACAATATGAGTTAGATTGATAATAATAAGAGTAATGAGTATAGTAATTGTAGTTCTATCGATCATTTCAGCATAATATGGCTAATAATATGAGTTAGATTGATAATAATAAGAGTAATGAGTATAGTAATTGTAGTTCTATCGATCATTTAAGCATAATATGGCTAATAATATGAGATAGATTGATAATACTAAGAGTAGTGAGTATAGTAATTCTCATTCTATCGATCATATAAGCATAATATGGCTAATAATATGAGTTAGATAGATAATAATAAGAGTAATGAGTATAGTAATTGTCGTACTATCGATCATATAAGCATAATATGGCTAATAATGTGAGTTAGATTGATAATAGTGAGTGCAATAAATATAGTAATTGTCGTTCTATCGCTCATATAAGCACAATATGGCTAATAATATGAGTTAGATTGATAATAATAAGAGTAATAAGTATAGTAATTGTCGTTATATCGATCATATAACCATAATATGGCTAATAGCATGAGTTAGATTGATAATAATAAGAGTAATGAGTATAGTAATTGTAGCTCTATCGATCATATAAGCATAATATGGCTAATAATATGAGTTAGATTGATAATAATAAGAGTAATAAGTATAGTAATTGTCGTTCTATCGATCACATAAGCGTAATGTGGCTAATAATATGAGTTAGATTGATAATAATAAGAGTAATAAGTATAGTAATTGTCGTTATATCGATCATATAACCATAATATGGCTAATAGCATGAGTTAGATTGATAATAATAAGAGTAATGAGTATAGTAATTGTAGCTCTATCGATCATATCTGCTTAATATGGTTAATAATATGAGTTAGAATGATAATAATAAGAGTAATAAGTATAGTAATTGTCGTTCTATCTATCATATCTGCATAATATGGTTAATAATATGAGTTAGATTGATAATAGTGAGTGTAATAAGTATAGTGAATGTCGTTCTATCGATCATATCAGCATAATACGGGTAATAATATGAGTTGGATTGATAATAATAAGAGAAATGAGTATAGTAATTGTAGGTCTATCGATCATATAAGCATAATATGGCTAATAATATGAGTCAGATTCATAATAATAACAGTAATAAGTATAGTAATTGTCGTTCTATCGATCATATAAGCATAATATGGCTAATAATATGAGTAAGATTCATAATAATAAGAGTAATAAGTATAGTAATTGTCGTTCTATCGATCATTTAAGCATAATATGGCGAATAATATGAGTTGGGTTGATAAAAATAAGAATAATAAGTATAGTAATTGTAGTTCTATCGATCATATAAGCATAATATGGCTAATAATATGAGTTAGGTTGATAATAATAAGAGTAATAAGTATAGTAAATGTCGTGCTATCGATCATATCTGCATAATATGGTTAATAATATGAGTTAGATTGATAATAGTGAGTGTAATAAGTATAGTAATTGTAGTTCTATCGATCATATCTGCATAATATGGTTAATAATATGAGTTACATTGATAATAATAAGAGTAATGAGTATAGTAATTGTCGTACTATCGATCATATAAGCATAATATGGCTAATAATGTGAGTTAGATTGATACTAGTGAGTGCAATAAATATAGTAATTGTCGTTCTATCGCTCATATAAGCACAATATGGCTAATAATATGAGTTAGATTGATAATAATAAGAGTAATGAGTATAGTAATTGTCGTACTATCGATCATATAAGCATAATATGGCTAATAATGTGAGTTAGATTGATAATAGTGAGTGCAATAAATATAGTAATTGTCGTTCTATCGCTCATATAAGCACAATATGGCTAATAATATGAGTTAGATTGATAATAATAAGAGTAATAAGTATAGTAATTGTCGTTCTATCGATCATATAAGCATAATATGGCTAATAATATGAGTTAGATTGATTATAATAAGTGTAATAAGTATAGTAATTGTCGTACTATCGATCATATAAGCGTAATATGGCTAATAATATGAGTTAGAGTGATAATACTAAGAGTAATAAGTATAGTAATTGTCGTTCTATCGATCATATAAACATAATATGGCTAATGATATGAGTTAGATTGATAATAATAAGTGTAATAAGTATAGTAATTGTCGTTCTATCGATCATATAAGCATAATATGGCTAATAATATGAGTTAGATTGATAATAATAAGAGTAATGAGTATAGTAATTGTCGTACTATCGATCATATAAGCATAATATGGCTAATAATGTGAGTTAGATTGATAATAGTGAGTGCAATAAATATAGTAATTGTCGTTCTATCGCTCATATAAGCACAATATGGCTAATAATATGAGTTAGATTGATAATAATAAGAGTAATAAGTATAGTAATTGTCGTTCTATCGATCATATAAGCATAATATGGCTAATAATATGAGTTAGATTGATTATAATAAGTGTAATAAGTATAGTAATTGTCGTACTATCGATCATATAAGCGTAATATGGCTAATAATATGAGTTAGAGTGATAATACTAAGAGTAGTGAGTATAGTAATTCTCATTCTATCGATCATATAAGCATAATATGGCTAATAATATGAGTTAGATTGATAATAATAAGAGTAATGAGTATAGTAATTGTCGTACTATCGATCATATAAGCATAATATGGCTAATAATGTGAGTTAGATTGATAATAGTGAGTGCAATAAATATAGTAATTGTCGTTCTATCGCTCATATAAGCACAATATGGCTAATAATATGAGTTAGATTGATAATAATAAGAGTAATAAGTATAGTAATTGTCGTTCTATCGATCATATCTGCATAATATGGTTAATAATATGAGTTAGATTGATAATAGTGAGTGTAATAAGTATAGTGAATGTCGTTCTATCGATCATATCAGCATAATATGGGTAATAATATGAGTTGGATAGATAATAATAAGAGTAATGAGTATAGTAATTGTAGTTCTACCGATCATATAAGCATAATATGGCTAATAATATGAGTAAGATTCATAATAATAAGAGTAATAAGTATAGTAATTGTCGTTCTATCGATCATTTAAGCATAATATGGCGAATAATATGAGTTGGGTTGATAATAATAAGAGTAATAAGTATAGTAAATGTCGTGCTATCGATCATATCTGCATAATATGGTTAATAATATGAGTTAGATTGATAATAGTGAGTGTAATAAGTATAGTAATTGTCGTTCTGTCGATCATATTAGCATAATATGGTTAATAATATGAGTTAGATTGATAATAATAAGAGTAATAAGTATAGTATTTGTCGTTCTATCGATCATATAAGCATAATATGGCTAATAATACGAGTTAGATTGACAATAATAAGAGTAATAAGTATAGTAATTGTCGTTCTATCGATCATATAAGCACAATATGGCTAATAATATCAGTTAGATTGATAATAATAAGAGTAATAAGTATAGTAATTGTCGTTCTATCGATCATATCTGCATAATATGGTTAACAATATGAGTTAGATTGATAATAATAAGAGTAATGAATATAGTAATTGTAGTTCTATCGATCATTTCAGCATAATATGGCTAATAATATGAGTTAGATTGATAATAATAAGAGTAATGGGTATAGTAATTGTAGTTCTATCGATCATTTAAGCATAATATGGCTAATAATATGAGATAGATTGATAATACTAAGAGTAGTGAGTATAGTAATTCTCATTCTATCGATCATATAAGCATAATATGGCTAATAATATGAGTTAGATAGATAATAATAAGAGTAATGAGTATAGTAATTGTAGTTCTATCGATCATATCTACATAATATGGTTAATAATATGAGTTAGATTCATAATAATAACAGTAATAAGTATAGTAATTATCGTTCTACCGATAATATAACCATAATATGGCTAATAATATGAGTTAGGTTGATAATACTAAGAGTAGCGAGTATAGTAATTCTCGTTCTATCGATCATATCTGCTTAATATGGTTAATAATATGAGTTAGAATGATAATAATAAGAGTAATGAATATAGTAATTGTAGTTCTATCGATCATTTCAGCATAATATGGCTAATAATATGAGTTAGATTGATAATAATAAGAGTAATGAGTATAGTAATTGTAGTTCTATCGATCATTTAAGCATAATATGGCTAATAATATGAGATAGATTGATAATACTAAGAGTAGTGAGTATAGTAATTCTCATTCTATCGATCATATAAGCATAATATGGCTAATAATATGAGTTAGATAGATAATAATAAGAGTAATGAGTATAGTAATTGTAGTTCTATCGATCATATCTGCATAATATGGTTAATAATATGAGTTAGATTCATAATAATAACAGTAATAAGTATAGTAATTATCGTTCTACCGATAATATAACCATAATATGGCTAATAATATGAGTTAGGTTGATAATACTAAGAGTAGTGAGTATAGTAATTCTCGTTCTATCGATCATATCTGCTTAATATGGTTAATAATATGAGTTAGAATGATAATAATAAGAGTAATAAGTATAGTAATTGTCGTTCTATCTATCATATCTGCATAATATGGTTAACAATATGAGTTAGATTGATAATAGTGAGTGTAATAAGTATAGTGAATGTCGTTCTATCGATCATATCAGCATAATACGGGTAATAATATGAGTTGGATTGATAATAATAAGAGAAATGAGTATAGTAATTGTAGGTCTATCGATCATATAAGCATAATATGGCTAATAATATGAGTCAGATTCATAATAATAACAGTAATAAGTATAGTAATTGTCGTTCTATCGATCATATAAGCATAATATGGCTAATAATATGAGTAAGATTCATAATAATAAGAGTAATAAGTACAGTAATTGTCGTTCTATCGATCATTTAAGCATAATATGGCGAATAATATGAGTTGGGTTGATAAAAATAAGAATAATAAGTATAGTAATTGTAGTTCTATCGATCATATAAGCATAATATGGCTAATAATATGAGTTAGGTTGATAATAATAAGAGTAATAAGTATAGTAAATGTCGTGCTATCGATCATATCTGCATAATATGGTTAATAATATGAGTTAGATTGATAATAGTGAGTGTAATAAGTATAGTAATTGTAGTTCTATCGATCATATCTGCATAATATGGTTAATAATATGAGTTACATTGATAATAATAAGAGTAATGAGTATAGTAATTGTCGTACTATCGATCATATAAGCATAATATGGCTAATAATGTGAGTTAGATTGATAATAGTGAGTGCAATAAATATAGTAATTGTCGTTCTATCGCTCATATAAGCACAATATGGCTAATAATATGAGTTAGATTGATAATAATAAGAGTAATAAGTATAGTAATTGTCGTTCTATCGGTCATTTAAGCATAATATGGCTAATAATATGAGTCAGATTGATAATAATAACAGTAATAAGTATAGTAATTGTCGTTCTATCGATAATATAAGCATAATATGGCTAATAATATGAGTTAGATTGATAATACTAAGAGTAGTGAGTATAGTAATTCTCGTTCTATCGATCATATAATCATAATATGGCTAATAATATGAGTTAGATTGATAATAATAAGAGTAATAAGTACAGTAATTGTCGTTCTATCGATCATATAAGCATAATAATGCTAATAATATGAGTTAGAGTGATAATACTAAGAGTAGTGAGTATAGTAATTCTCATTCTATCGATCATATAAGCATAATATGGCTAATAATATGAGTTAGATTGATAATAATAAGAGTAATAAGTACAGTAATTGTCGTTCTATCGATCGTATAAGCATAATAAGGCTAATAATATGAGTTAGAGTGATAATACTAAGAGTAGTGAGTATAGTAATTCTCATTCTATCGATCATATAAGCATAATATGGCTAATAATATGAGTTAGATTGATAATAATAAGAGTAATAAGTACAGTAATTGTCGTTCTATCGATAATATAAGCATAATATGGCTAATAATATGAGTTAGATAGATAATAATAAGAGTAATGAGTATAGTAATTGTAGTTCTATCGATCATATCTGCATAATATGGCTAATAATATGAGTTAGATTGATAATAATAAGTGTAATAAGTATAGTAATTGTCGTTCTATCGATCATAATTGCATAATATGGTTAATAATATGAGTTAGATTAATAATAATAAGAGCAATGAGTATAGTAATTGTCGTACTATCGATCATATAAGTATAATATGGCTAATAATATGAGTTAGATTGATAATAATAAGAGTAATGAGTATAGTAATTGTAGCTCTATCGATCATATCTGCTTAATATGGTTAATAATATGAGTTAGAATGATAATAATAAGAGTAATAAGTATAGTAATTGTCGTTCTATCGATCATATCTGCATAATATGGTTAATAATATGAGTTAAATTGATAATAGTGAGTGTAATAAGTATAGTGAATGTCGTTCTATCGATCATATCAGCATAATACGGGTAATAATATGAGTTGGATTGATAATAATAAGAGTAATGAGTATAGTAATTGTAGGTCTATCGATCATATAAGCATAATATGGCTAATAATATGAGTCAGATTCATAATAATAACAGTAATAAGTATAGTAATTGTCGATCTATCGATCATTTAAGCATAATATGGCGAATAATATGAGTTGGGTTGATAAAACTAAGAATAATAAGTATAGTACCTGTCGTTCTATCGATCATATAAGCATAATATGGTTAATAATATGAGTTAGAATGATAATAATAAGAGTAACAGGTATAGTAATTGTCGTTCTATCGATCATATCTGCATAATATGGTTAATAATATGAGTTAGGTTGATAATAGTGAGTGTAATAAGTATAGTGAATGTCGTTCTATCGATCACATCAGCATAATATGGGTAATAATATGAGTTGGATTGATAATAATAAGAGTAATGAGTATAGTAATTGTAGTTCTATCGATCATATAAGCATAATATGGCTAATAATATGAGTAAGATTCATAATAATAAGAGTAATAAGTATAGTAATTGTCGTTCTATCGATCATTTAAGCATAATATGGCGAATAATATGAGTTGGGTTGATAAAAATAAGAATAGTAAGTATAGTAATTGTCGTTCTATCGATCATATAAGCATAATATGGCTAATAATATGAGTTAGGTTCATAATAATAAGAGTAATAAGTATAGTAAATGTCGTGCTATCGATCATATCTGCATGATATGGTTAATAATATGAGTTAGATTGATAATAGTGAGTGTAATAAGTATAGTAATTGTCGTTCTGTCGATCATATTAGCATAATATGGTTAATAATATGAGTTAGATTGATAATAATAAGAGTAATAAGTATAGTATTTGTCGTTCTATCGATCATATAAGCATAATATGGCTAATAATACGAGTTAGATTGATAATAATAAGAGTAATAAGTATAGTAATTGTCGTTCTATCGATCATCTAAGCACAATATGGCTAATAATATCAGTTAGATTGATAATAATAAGAGTAATAAGTATAGTAATTGTCGTTCTATCGATCATATCTGCATAATATGATTAACAATATGAGTTAGATTGTTAATAATAAGAGTAATGAGTATAGTAATTGTAGTTCTATCGATCATTTAAGCATAATATGGCTAATAATATGAGTTAGATTGATAATAATAAGAGTAATGAGTATAGTAATTGTAGTTCTATCGATCATTTAAGCATAATATGGCTAATAATATGAGTTAGATTGATAACACTAAGAGCAGTGAGTATAGTTATTCTCATTCTATCGATCATATAAGCATAATATGGCTAATAATATGAGTTAGATAGATAATAATAAGAGTAATGAGTATAGTAATTGTAGTTCTATCGATCATATCTGCATAATATGGTTAATAATATGAGTTAGATTGATAATAATGAGTGTAATAAATATAGTAATTGTCGTTCTATCTCTCATATAAGCACAATATGGCTAATAATATGAGTTAGATTGATAATAATAAGAGTAATAAGTATAGTAATTGTCGTTCTATCGATCATATAAGCATAATATGGCTAATAATATGAGTTAGATTGATAATAATAAGTGTAATAAGTATAGTAATTGTCGTTCTATCGATCATAATTGCATAATATGGTTAATAATATGAGTTAGATTGATAATAATAAGAGCAATGAGTATAGTAATTGTCGTACTATCGATCATATAAGCATAATATGGCTTATAATATGAGTTAGATTGATAATAATAAGTGTAAAAAGTATAGTAATTGTCGTTCGATCGATCATATCTGCATAATATGGTTAATAATATGAGTTAGATTGATAATAATAAGAGTAATGAGTATAGCAATTGTCGTACTATCGATCATATAAGCATAATATGGCTAATAATGTGAGTTAGATTGATAATAGTGAGTGCAATAAATATAGTAATTGTCGTTCTATCGCTCATATAAGCACAATATGGCTAATAATATGAGTTAGATTGATAATAATAAGAGTAATAAGTATAGTAATTGTCGTTCTATCGATCATATAAGCATAATATGGCTAATGATATGAGTTAGATTGATAATAATAAGTGTAATAAGTATAGTAATTGTCGTTCTATCGATCATATAAGCATAATATGGCTAATAATATGAGTTAGATTGATAATAATAAGAGTAATGAGTATAGTAATTGTCGTACTATCGATCATATAAGCATAATATGGCTAATAATGTGAGTTAGATTGATAATAGTGAGTGTAATAAGTATAGTGAATGTCGTTCTATCGATCATATCAGCATAATATGGGTAATAATATGAGTTGGATAGATAATAATAAGAGTAATGAGTATAGTAATTGTAGTTCTATCGATCATATAAGCATAATATGGCTAATAATATGAGTAAGATTCATAATAATAAGAGTAATAAGTATAGTAATTGTCGTTCTATCGATCATTTAAGCATAATATGGCGAATAATATGAGTTGGATTGATAATAATAAGAGTAATGAGTATAGTAATTGTCGTTCTATCTATCATATCTGCATAATATGGTTAATAATATGAGTTAGATTGATAACAGTGAGTGTAATAAATATAGTAATTGTCGTTCTATCGCTCATATAAGCACAATATGGCTAATAATATGAGTTAGATTGATAATAATAAGAGTAATAAGTATAGTAATTGTCGTTCTATCGATCATATAAGCATAATATGGCTAATAATATGAGTTAGATTGATAATAATAAGTGTAATAGGTATAGTAATTGTCGTTCTATCGATCATAATTGCATAATATGGTTAATAATATGAGTTAGATTAATAATAATAAGAGCAATGAGTATAGTAATTGTCGTACTATCGATCATATAAGCATAATATGGCTAATAATATGTGTTAGATTGATAATAATAAGAGTAATGAGTATAGTAATTGTAGCTCTATCGATCATATCTGCTTAATATGGTTAATAATATGAGTTAGATTGATAATAATAAGTGTAATAAGTATAGTAATTGTCGTTCTATCGATCATAATTGCATAATATGGTTAATAATATGAGTTAGATTGATAATAATAAGAGCAATGAGTATAGTAATTGTCGTACTATCGATCATATAAGCATAATATGGCTTATAATATGAGTTAGATTGATAATAATAAGAGTAACAAGTATAGTAATTGTCGTTCTATCGATCATATCTGCATAATATGGTTAATAATATGAGTTAAATTGATAATAGTGAGTGTAATAAGTATAGTGAATGTCGTTCTATCGATCATATCAGCATAATACGGGTAATAATATGAGTTGGATTGATAATAATAAAAGTAATGAGTATAGTAATTGTAGGTCTATCGATCATATAAGCATAATATGGCTAATAATATGAGTTAGAATGATAATAATAAGAGTAACAGGTATAGTAATTGTCGTTCTATCGATCATATCTGCATAATATGGTTAATAATATGAGTTAGGTTGATAATAGTGAGTGTAATAAGTATAGTGAATGTCGTTCTATCGATCACATCAGCATAATATGGGTAATAATATGAGTTGGATTGATAATAATAAGAGTAATGAGTATAGTAATTGTAGTTCTATCGATCATATAAGCATAATATGGCTAATAATATGAGTAAGATTCATAATAATAAGAGTAATAAGTATAGTAATTGTCGTTCTATCGATCATTTAAGCATAATATGGCGAATAATATGAGTTGGGTTGATAAAAATAAGAATAGTAAGTATAGTAATTGTCGTTCTATCGATCATATAAGCATAATATGGCTAATAATATGAGTTAGGTTCATAATAATAAGAGTAATAAGTATAGTAAATGTCGTGCTATCGATCATATCTGCATGATATGGTTAATAATATGAGTTAGATTGATAATAGTGAGTGTAATAAGTATAGTAATTGTCGTTCTGTCGATCATATTAGCATAATATGGTTAATAATATGAGTTAGATTGATAATAATAAGAGTAATAAGTATAGTATTTGTCTTTCTATCGATCATATAAGCATAATATGGCTAATAATACGAGTTAGATTGATAATAATAAGAGTAATAAGTATAGTAATTGTCGTTCTATCGATCATCTAAGCACAATATGGCTAATAATATCAGTTAGATTGATAATAATAAGAGTAATAAGTATAGTAATTGTCGTTCTATCGATCATATCTGCATAATATGATTAACAATATGAGTTAGATTGTTAATAATAAGAGTAATGAGTATAGTAATTGTAGTTCTATCGATCATTTAAGCATAATATGGCTAATAATATGAGTTAGATTGATAATAATAAGAGTAATGAGTATAGTAATTGTAGTTCTATCGATCATTTAAGCATAATATGGCTAATAATATGAGATAGATTGATAATACTAAGAGTAGTGAGTATAGTAATTCTCATTCTATCGATCATATAAGCATAATATGGCTAATAATATGAGTTAGATAGATAATAATAAGAGTAATGAGTATAGTAATTGTAGTTCTATCGATCATATCTACATAATATGGTTAATAATATGAGTTAGATTCATAATAATAACAGTAATAAGTATAGTAATTATCGTTCTACCGATAATATAACCATAATATGGCTAATAATATGAGTTAGGTTGATAATACTAAGAGTAGCGAGTATAGTAATTCTCGTTCTATCGATCATATCTGCTTAATATGGTTAATAATATGAGTTAGAATGATAATAATAAGAGTAATGAATATAGTAATTGTAGTTCTATCGATCATTTCAGCATAATATGGCTAATAATATGAGTTAGATTGATAATAATAAGAGTAATGAGTATAGTAATTGTAGTTCTATCGATCATTTAAGCATAATATGGCTAATAATATGAGATAGATTGATAATACTAAGAGTAGTGAGTATAGTAATTCTCATTCTATCGATCATATAAGCATAATATGGCTAATAATATGAGTTAGATAGATAATAATAAGAGTAATGAGTATAGTAATTGTAGTTCTATCGATCATATCTGCATAATATGGTTAATAATATGAGTTAGATTCATAATAATAACAGTAATAAGTATAGTAATTATCGTTCTACCGATAATATAACCATAATATGGCTAATAATATGAGTTAGGTTGATAATACTAAGAGTAGTGAGTATAGTAATTCTCGTTCTATCGATCATATCTGCTTAATATGGTTAATAATATGAGTTAGAATGATAATAATAAGAGTAATAAGTATAGTAATTGTCGTTCTATCTATCATATCTGCATAATATGGTTAACAATATGAGTTAGATTGATAATAGTGAGTGTAATAAGTATAGTGAATGTCGTTCTATCGATCATATCAGCATAATACGGGTAATAATATGAGTTGGATTGATAATAATAAGAGAAATGAGTATAGTAATTGTAGGTCTATCGATCATATAAGCATAATATGGCTAATAATATGAGTCAGATTCATAATAATAACAGTAATAAGTATAGTAATTGTCGTTCTATCGATCATATAAGCATAATATGGCTAATAATATGAGTAAGATTCATAATAATAAGAGTAATAAGTACAGTAATTGTCGTTCTATCGATCATTTAAGCATAATATGGCGAATAATATGAGTTGGGTTGATAAAAATAAGAATAATAAGTATAGTAATTGTAGTTCTATCGATCATATAAGCATAATATGGCTAATAATATGAGTTAGGTTGATAATAATAAGAGTAATAAGTATAGTAAATGTCGTGCTATCGATCATATCTGCATAATATGGTTAATAATATGAGTTAGATTGATAATAGTGAGTGTAATAAGTATAGTAATTGTAGTTCTATCGATCATATCTGCATAATATGGTTAATAATATGAGTTACATTGATAATAATAAGAGTAATGAGTATAGTAATTGTCGTACTATCGATCATATAAGCATAATATGGCTAATAATGTGAGTTAGATTGATAATAGTGAGTGCAATAAATATAGTAATTGTCGTTCTATCGCTCATATAAGCACAATATGGCTAATAATATGAGTTAGATTGATAATAATAAGAGTAATAAGTATAGTAATTGTCGTTCTATCGGTCATTTAAGCATAATATGGCTAATAATATGAGTCAGATTGATAATAATAACAGTAATAAGTATAGTAATTGTCGTTCTATCGATAATATAAGCATAATATGGCTAATAATATGAGTTAGATTGATAATACTAAGAGTAGTGAGTATAGTAATTCTCGTTCTATCGATCATATAATCATAATATGGCTAATAATATGAGTTAGATTGATAATAATAAGAGTAATAAGTACAGTAATTGTCGTTCTATCGATCATATAAGCATAATAATGCTAATAATATGAGTTAGAGTGATAATACTAAGAGTAGTGAGTATAGTAATTCTCATTCTATCGATCATATAAGCATAATATGGCTAATAATATGAGTTAGATTGATAATAATAAGAGTAATAAGTACAGTAATTGTCGTTCTAGCGATCGTATAAGCATAATAAGGCTAATAATATGAGTTAGAGTGATAATACTAAGAGTAGTGAGTATAGTAATTCTCATTCTATCGATCATATAAGCATAATATGGCTAATAATATGAGTTAGATTGATAATAATAAGAGTAATAAGTACAGTAATTGTCGTTCTATCGATAATATAAGCATAATATGGCTAATAATATGAGTTAGATAGATAATAATAAGAGTAATGAGTATAGTAATTGTAGTTCTATCGATCATATCTGCATAATATGGCTAATAATATGAGTTAGATTGATAATAATAAGTGTAATAAGTATAGTAATTGTCGTTCTATCGATCATAATTGCATAATATGGTTAATAATATGAGTTAGATTAATAATAATAAGAGCAATGAGTATAGTAATTGTCGTACTATCGATCATATAAGCATAATATGGCTAATAATATGAGTTAGATTGATAATAATAAGAGTAATGAGTATAGTAATTGTAGCTCTATCGATCATATCTGCTTAATATGGTTAATAATATGAGTTAGAATGATAATAATAAGAGTAATAAGTATAGTAATTGTCGTTCTATCGATCATATCTGCATAATATGGTTAATAATATGAGTTAGATTGATAATAGTGAGTGTAATAAGTATAGTAATTGTAGTTCTATCGATCATATCTGCATAATATGGTTAATAATATGAGTTACATTGATAATAATAAGAGTAATGAGTATAGTAATTGTCGTACTATCGATCATATAAGCATAATATGGCTAATAATGTGAGTTAGATTGATAATAGTGAGTGCAATAAATATAGTAATTGTCGTTCTATCGCTCATATAAGCACAATATGGCTAATAATATGAGTTAGATTGATAATAATAAGAGTAATAAGTATAGTAATTGTCGTTCTATCGGTCATTTAAGCATAATATGGCTAATAATATGAGTCAGATTGATAATAATAACAGTAATAAGTATAGTAATTGTCGTTCTATCGATAATATAAGCATAATATGGCTAATAATATGAGTTAGATTGATAATACTAAGAGTAGTGAGTATAGTAATTCTCGTTCTATCGATCATATAATCATAATATGGCTAATAATATGAGTTAGATTGATAATAATAAGAGTAATAAGTACAGTAATTGTCGTTCTATCGATCATATAAGCATAATAATGCTAATAATATGAGTTAGAGTGATAATACTAAGAGTAGTGAGTATAGTAATTCTCATTCTATCGATCATATAAGCATAATATGGCTAATAATATGAGTTAGATTGATAATAATAAGAGTAATAAGTACAGTAATTGTCGTTCTATCGATCGTATAAGCATAATAAGGCTAATAATATGAGTTAGAGTGATAATACTAAGAGTAGTGAGTATAGTAATTCTCATTCTATCGATCATATAAGCATAATATGGCTAATAATATGAGTTAGATTGATAATAATAAGAGTAATAAGTACAGTAATTGTCGTTCTATCGATAATATAAGCATAATATGGCTAATAATATGAGTTAGATAGATAATAATAAGAGTAATGAGTATAGTAATTGTAGTTCTATCGATCATATCTGCATAATATGGCTAATAATATGAGTTAGATTGATAATAATAAGTGTAATAAGTATAGTAATTGTCGTTCTATCGATCATAATTGCATAATATGGTTAATAATATGAGTTAGATTAATAATAATAAGAGCAATGAGTATAGTAATTGTCGTACTATCGATCATATAAGTATAATATGGCTAATAATATGAGTTAGATTGATAATAATAAGAGTAATGAGTATAGTAATTGTAGCTCTATCGATCATATCTGCTTAATATGGTTAATAATATGAGTTAGAATGATAATAATAAGAGTAATAAGTATAGTAATTGTCGTTCTATCGATCATATCTGCATAATATGGTTAATAATATGAGTTAAATTGATAATAGTGAGTGTAATAAGTATAGTGAATGTCGTTCTATCGATCATATCAGCATAATACGGGTAATAATATGAGTTGGATTGATAATAATAAGAGTAATGAGTATAGTAATTGTAGGTCTATCGATCATATAAGCATAATATGGCTAATAATATGAGTCAGATTCATAATAATAACAGTAATAAGTATAGTAATTGTCGATCTATCGATCATTTAAGCATAATATGGCGAATAATATGAGTTGGGTTGATAAAACTAAGAATAATAAGTATAGTACCTGTCGTTCTATCGATCATATAAGCATAATATGGTTAATAATATGAGTTAGAATGATAATAATAAGAGTAACAGGTATAGTAATTGTCGTTCTATCGATCATATCTGCATAATATGGTTAATAATATGAGTTAGGTTGATAATAGTGAGTGTAATAAGTATAGTGAATGTCGTTCTATCGATCACATCAGCATAATATGGGTAATAATATGAGTTGGATTGATAATAATAAGAGTAATGAGTATAGTAATTGTAGTTCTATCGATCATATAAGCATAATATGGCTAATAATATGAGTAAGATTCATAATAATAAGAGTAATAAGTATAGTAATTGTCGTTCTATCGATCATTTAAGCATAATATGGCGAATAATATGAGTTGGGTTGATAAAAATAAGAATAGTAAGTATAGTAATTGTCGTTCTATCGATCATATAAGCATAATATGGCTAATAATATGAGTTAGGTTCATAATAATAAGAGTAATAAGTATAGTAAATGTCGTGCTATCGATCATATCTGCATGATATGGTTAATAATATGAGTTAGATTGATAATAGTGAGTGTAATAAGTATAGTAATTGTCGTTCTGTCGATCATATTAGCATAATATGGTTAATAATATGAGTTAGATTGATAATAATAAGAGTAATAAGTATAGTATTTGTCGTTCTATCGATCATATAAGCATAATATGGCTAATAATACGAGTTAGATTGATAATAATAAGAGTAATAAGTATAGTAATTGTCGTTCTATCGATCATCTAAGCACAATATGGCTAATAATATCAGTTAGATTGATAATAATAAGAGTAATAAGTATAGTAATTGTCGTTCTATCGATCATATCTGCATAATATGATTAACAATATGAGTTAGATTGTTAATAATAAGAGTAATGAGTATAGTAATTGTAGTTCTATCGATCATTTAAGCATAATATGGCTAATAATATGAGTTAGATTGATAATAATAAGAGTAATGAGTATAGTAATTGTAGTTCTATCGATCGTTTAAGCATAATATGGCTAATAATATGAGTTAGATTGATAACACTAAGAGCAGTGAGTATAGTTATTCTCATTCTATCGATCATATAAGCATAATATGGCTAATAATATGAGTTAGATAGATAATAATAAGAGTAATGAGTATAGTAATTGTAGTTCTATCGATCATATCTGCATAATATGGTTAATAATATGAGTTAGATTGATAATAATGAGTGTAATAAATATAGTAATTGTCGTTCTATCTCTCATATAAGCACAATATGGCTAATAATATGAGTTAGATTGATAATAATAAGAGTAATAAGTATAGTAATTGTCGTTCTATCGATCATATAAGCATAATATGGCTAATAATATGAGTTAGATTGATAATACTAAGGGTAGTGACTATAGTAATTCTCGTTCTCTCGATCATATAAGCATAAAATGGCTAATAATATGAGTCGGATTGATAATAATAAGAGTAACGAGTATAGTAATTGTCGGTCTATCGATCATATCTGCATAATATGGTTAATAATATGAGTTAGATTGATAATAGTGAGTGTAATAAATATAGTAATTGTCGTTCTATCGCTCATATAAGCACAATATGGCTAATAATATGAGTTAGATTGATAATAATAAGAGTAATAAGTATAGTAATTGTCGTTCTATCGATCATATAAGCATAATATGGCTAATAATATGAGTTAGATTGATAATAATAAGTGTAATAAGTATAGTAATTGTCGTTCTATCGATCATAATTGCATAATATGGTTAATAATATGAGTTAGATTGATAATAATAAGTGTAAAAAGTAGAGTAATTGTCGTTCGATCGATCATATCTGCATAATATGGTTAATAATATGAGTTAGATTGATAATAATAAGAGTAATGAGTATAGTAATTGTCGTACTATCGATCATATAAGCATAATATGGCTAATAATGTGAGTTAGATTGATAATAGTGAGTGTAATAAATATAGTAATTGTCGTTCTATCGCTCATATTAGCACAATATGTCTAATAACATGAGTTAGATTGATAATAATAAGAGTAATAGGTATAGTAATTGTCGTTCTATCGATCATATAAGCATAATATGGCTAATAATATGAGTTAGATTGATTATAATAACAGTAATAAGTATAGTAATTGTAGTTCTATCGATCATATCTGCATAATATGGCTAATAATATGAGTTAGATTCATAATAATAACAGTAATAAGTATAGTAATTGTCGTTCTATCGATCATTTAAGCATAATATGGCTAATAATATGAGTTAGATTGATAATAATAAGAGTAATAAGTATAGTAATTGTCGTTCTATCGGTCATTTAAGCATAATATGGCTAATAATATGAGTCAGATTGATAATAATAACAGTAATAAGTATAGTAATTGTCGTTCTATCGATAATATAAGCATAATATGGCTAATAATATGAGTTAGATTGATAATACTAAGAGTAGTGAGTAGAGTAATTCTCGTTCTATCCATCATATAATCATAATATGGCTAATAATATGAGTTAGATTGAAAATACTAAGAGTAGTGAGTATAGTAATTGTCGTCCTATCGATCATATAAGCATAATATGGCTAATAATATGAGTTAGATTGATAATAATAAGAGTAGTAAGTATAGTATTTGTCGTTCTATCGATCATATAAGCATAATATGGCTAATAATACGAGTTAGATTGATAATAATAAGAGTAATAAATATAGTAATTGTCGTTCTATCGATCATTTAACCATAATATGGCTAATAATATGAGTTAGATTGATAATAATAAGAGTAATAAGTATAGTAATTGTCGTTCTATCGATAATATAAGCATAATATGGCTAATAATATGAGTTAGATTGATAATACTAAGGGTAGTGACTATAGTAATTCTCGTTCTCTCGATCATATAAGCATAAAATGGCTAATAATATGAGTCGGATTGATAATAATAAGAGTAACGAGTATAGTAATTGTCGGTCTATCGATCATATCTGCATAATATGGTTAATAATATGAGTTAGATTGATAATAGTGAGTGTAATAAATATAGTAATTGTCGTTCTATCGCTCATATAAGCACAATATGGCTAATAATATGAGTTAGATTGATAATAATAAGAGTAATAAGTATAGTAATTGTCGTTCTATCGATCATATAAGCATAATATGGCTAATAATATGAGTTAGATTGATAATAATAAGTGTAATAAGTATAGTAATTGTCGTTCTATCGATCATAATTGCATAATATGGTTAATAATATGAGTTAGATTAATAATAATAAGAGCAATGAGTATAGTAATTGTCGTACTATCGATCATATAAGCATAATATGGCTAATAATATGAGTTAGATTGATAATAATAAGAGTAATGAGTATAGTAATTGTAGCTCTATCGATCATATCTGCCTAATATGGTTAATAATATGAGTTAGAATGATAATAATAAGAGTAACAAGTATAGTAATTGTCGTTCTATCGATCATATCTGCATAATATGGTTAATAATATGAGTTAGATTGATAATAGTGAGTGTAATAAGTATAGTGAATGTCGTTCTATAGATCATATCAGCATAATATGGGTAATAATATGAGTTGGATTGATAATAATAAGAGTAATGAGTATAGTAATTGTAGTTCTATCGATCATATAGGCATAATATGGCTAATAATATGAGTAAGATTCATAATAATAAGAGTAATAAGTATAGTAATTGTCGTTCTATCGATCATTTAAGCACAATATGGCTAATAATATGAGTTAGAGTGATAATACTAAGAGTAGTGAGTATAGTAATTCTCATTCTATCGATCATATAAGCATAATATGGCTAATAATATGAGTCAGATTCATAATAATAACAGTAATAAGTATAGTAATTGTCGTTCTATCGATCATATAAGCATAATATGGCTAATAATATGAGTAAGATTCATAATAATAAGAGTAATAAGTATAGTAATTGTCGTTCTATCGATCATTTAAGCATAATATGGCGAATAATATGAGTTGGGTTGATAAAAATAAGAATAATAAGTATAGTAATTGTCGTTCTATCGATCATATAAGCATAATATGGCTAATAATATGAGTCAGATTCATAATAATAACAGTAATAAGTATAGTAATTGTAGTTCTATCGATCATATCCGCATAATATGGCTAATAATATGAGTTAGATTGATAACACTAAGGGTACTGACTATAGTAATTCTCGTTCTCTCGATCATATAAGCATAATATGGCTAATAATATGAGTTGGATTGATAATTATAAGAGTAATGAGTATAGTAATTGTCGTACTATCGATCATATAAGCATAATATGGCTAATAATGTGAGTTAGATTGAAAATAGTGAGTGCAATAAATATAGTAATTGTCGTTCTATCGCTCATATAAGCACAATATGGCTAATAATATGAGTTAGATTGATAATAATAAGAGTAATGAGTATAGTAATTGTCGTACTATCGATCATATAAGCATAATATGGCTAATAGTGTGAGTTAGATTGATAATAGTGAGTGCAATAAATATAGTAATTGTCGTTCTATCGCTCATATAAGAACAATATGGCTAATAATATGAGTTAGATTGATAATAATAAGAGTAATAAGTATAGTAATTGTCGTTCTATCGATCATATAAGCATAATATGGCTAATAATATGAGTTAGAGTGATAATACTAAGAGTAGTGAGTATAGTAATTCTCATTCTATCGATCATATAAGCATAATATGGCTAATAATATGAGTTAGATTGATAATAATAAGAGTAATGAGTATAGTAATTGTCGTACTATCGATCATATAAGCATAATATGGCTAATAATGTGAGTTAGATTGATAATAGTGAGTGCAATAAATATAGTAATTGTCGTTCTATCGCTCATATAAGCACAATATGGCTAATAATATGAGTTAGATTGATAATAATAAGAGTAATAAGTATAGTAATTGTCGTTCTATCGATCATATCTGCATAATATGGTTAATAATATGAGTTAGATTGATAATAGTGAGTGTAATAAGTATAGTGAATGTCGTTCTATCGATCATATCAGCATAATATGGGTAATAATATGAGTTGGATAGATAATAATAAGAGTAATGAGTATAGTAATTGTAGTTCTATCGATCATATAAGCATAATATGGCTAATAATATGAGTAAGATTCATAATAATAAGAGTAATAAGTATAGTAATTGTCGTTCTATCGATCATTTAAGCATAATATGGCGAATAATATGAGTTGGGTTGATAAAAATAAGAATAATAAGTATAGTAATTGTCGTTCTATCGATCATATAAGCATAATATGGCTAATAATATGAGTTAGATTGATAATAATAAGAGTAATGAGTATAGTAATTGTCGTACTATCGATCATATAAGCATAATATGGCTAATAATGTGAGTTAGATTGATAATAGTGAGTGCAATAAATATAGTAATTGTCGTTCTATCGCTCATATAAGCACAATATGGCTAATAATATGAGTTAGATTGATAATAATAAGAGTAATAAGTATAGTATTTGTCGTTCTATCGATCATATAAGCATAATATGGCTAATAATACGAGTTAGATTGACAATAATAAGAGTAATAAGTATAGTAATTGTCGTTCTATCGATCATATAAGCACAATATGGCTAATAATATCAGTTAGATTGATAATAATAAGAGTAATAAGTATAGTAATTGTCGTTCTATCGATCATATCTGCATAATATGGTTAACAATATGAGTTAGATTGATAATAATAAGAGTAATGAGTATAGTAATTGTAGTTCTATCGATCATTTCAGCATAATATGGCTAATAATATGAGTTAGATTGATAATAATAAGAGTAATGAGTATAGTAATTGTAGTTCTATCGATCATTTAAGCATAATATGGCTAATAATATGAGATAGATTGATAATACTAAGAGTAGTGAGTATAGTAATTCTCATTCTATCGATCATATAAGCATAATATGGCTAATAATATGAGTTAGATAGATAATAATAAGAGTAATGAGTATAGTAATTGTCGTACTATCGATCATATAAGCATAATATGGCTAATAATGTGAGTTAGATTGATAATAGTGAGTGCAATAAATATAGTAATTGTCGTTCTATCGCTCATATAAGCACAATATGGCTAATAATATGAGTTAGATTGATAATAATAAGAGTAATAAGTATAGTAATTGTCGTTATATCGATCATATAACCATAATATGGCTAATAGCATGAGTTAGATTGATAATAATAAGAGTAATGAGTATAGTAATTGTAGCTCTATCGATCATATAAGCATAATATGGCTAATAATATGAGTTAGATTGATAATAATAAGAGTAATAAGTATAGTAATTGTCGTTCTATCGATCACATAAGCGTAATGTGGCTAATAATATGAGTTAGATTGATAATAATAAGAGTAATAAGTATAGTAATTGTCGTTATATCGATCATATAACCATAATATGGCTAATAGCATGAGTTAGATTGATAATAATAAGAGTAATGAGTATAGTAATTGTAGCTCTATCGATCATATCTGCTTAATATGGTTAATAATATGAGTTAGAATGATAATAATAAGAGTAATAAGTATAGTAATTGTCGTTCTATCTATCATATCTGCATAATATGGTTAATAATATGAGTTAGATTGATAATAGTGAGTGTAATAAGTATAGTGAATGTCGTTCTATCGATCATATCAGCATAATACGGGTAATAATATGAGTTGGATTGATAATAATAAGAGAAATGAGTATAGTAATTGTAGGTCTATCGATCATATAAGCATAATATGGCTAATAATATGAGTCAGATTCATAATAATAACAGTAATAAGTATAGTAATTGTCGTTCTATCGATCAATAAGCATAATATGGCTAATAATATGAGTAAGATTCATAATAATAAGAGTAATAAGTATAGTAATTGTCGTTCTATCGATCATTTAAGCATAATATGGCGAATAATATGAGTTGGGTTGATAAAAATAAGAATAATAAGTATAGTAATTGTAGTTCTATCGATCATATAAGCATAATATGGCTAATAATATGAGTTAGGTTGATAATAATAAGAGTAATAAGTATAGTAAATGTCGTGCTATCGATCATATCTGCATAATATGGTTAATAATATGAGTTAGATTGATAATAGTGAGTGTAATAAGTATAGTAATTGTAGTTCTATCGATCATATCTGCATAATATGGTTAATAATATGAGTTACATTGATAATAATAAGAGTAATGAGTATAGTAATTGTCGTACTATCGATCATATAAGCATAATATGGCTAATAATGTGAGTTAGATTGATACTAGTGAGTGCAATAAATATAGTAATTGTCGTTCTATCGCTCATATAAGCACAATATGGCTAATAATATGAGTTAGATTGATAATAATAAGAGTAATGAGTATAGTAATTGTCGTACTATCGATCATATAAGCATAATATGGCTAATAATGTGAGTTAGATTGATAATAGTGAGTGCAATAAATATAGTAATTGTCGTTCTATCGCTCATATAAGCACAATATGGCTAATAATATGAGTTAGATTGATAATAATAAGAGTAATAAGTATAGTAATTGTCGTTCTATCGATCATATAAGCATAATATGGCTAATAATATGAGTTAGATTGATTATAATAAGTGTAATAAGTATAGTAATTGTCGTACTATCGATCATATAAGCGTAATATGGCTAATAATATGAGTTAGAGTGATAATACTAAGAGTAATAAGTATAGTAATTGTCGTTCTATCGATCATATAAACATAATATGGCTAATGATATGAGTTAGATTGATAATAATAAGTGTAATAAGTATAGTAATTGTCGTTCTATCGATCATATAAGCATAATATGGCTAATAATATGAGTTAGATTGATAATAATAAGAGTAATGAGTATAGTAATTGTCGTACTATCGATCATATAAGCATAATATGGCTAATAATGTGAGTTAGATTGATAATAGTGAGTGCAATAAATATAGTAATTGTCGTTCTATCGCTCATATAAGCACAATATGGCTAATAATATGAGTTAGATTGATAATAATAAGAGTAATAAGTATAGTAATTGTCGTTCTATCGATCATATAAGCATAATATGGCTAATAATATGAGTTAGATTGATTATAATAAGTGTAATAAGTATAGTAATTGTCGTACTATCGATCATATAAGCGTAATATGGCTAATAATATGAGTTAGAGTGATAATACTAAGAGTAGTGAGTATAGTAATTCTCATTCTATCGATCATATAAGCATAATATGGCTAATAATATGAGTTAGATTGATAATAATAAGAGTAATGAGTATAGTAATTGTCGTACTATCGATCATATAAGCATAATATGGCTAATAATGTGAGTTAGATTGATAATAGTGAGTGCAATAAATATAGTAATTGTCGTTCTATCGCTCATATAAGCACAATATGGCTAATAATATGAGTTAGATTGATAATAATAAGAGTAATAAGTATAGTAATTGTCGTTCTATCGATCATATCTGCATAATATGGTTAATAATATGAGTTAGATTGATAATAGTGAGTGTAATAAGTATAGTGAATGTCGTTCTATCGATCATATCAGCATAATATGGGTAATAATATGAGTTGGATAGATAATAATAAGAGTAATGAGTATAGTAATTGTAGTTCTACCGATCATATAAGCATAATATGGCTAATAATATGAGTAAGATTCATAATAATAAGAGTAATAAGTATAGTAATTGTCGTTCTATCGATCATTTAAGCATAATATGGCGAATAATATGAGTTGGGTTGATAATAATAAGAGTAATAAGTATAGTAAATGTCGTGCTATCGATCATATCTGCATAATATGGTTAATAATATGAGTTAGATTGATAATAGTGAGTGTAATAAGTATAGTAATTGTCGTTCTGTCGATCATATTAGCATAATATGGTTAATAATATGAGTTAGATTGATAATAATAAGAGTAATAAGTATAGTATTTGTCGTTCTATCGATCATATAAGCATAATATGGCTAATAATACGAGTTAGATTGACAATAATAAGAGTAATAAGTATAGTAATTGTCGTTCTATCGATCATATAAGCACAATATGGCTAATAATATCAGTTAGATTGATAATAATAAGAGTAATAAGTATAGTAATTGTCGTTCTATCGATCATATCTGCATAATATGGTTAACAATATGAGTTAGATTGATAATAATAAGAGTAATGAATATAGTAATTGTAGTTCTATCGATCATTTCAGCATAATATGGCTAATAATATGAGTTAGATTGATAATAATAAGAGTAATGGGTATAGTAATTGTAGTTCTATCGATCATTTAAGCATAATATGGCTAATAATATGAGATAGATTGATAATACTAAGAGTAGTGAGTATAGTAATTCTCATTCTATCGATCATATAAGCATAATATGGCTAATAATATGAGTTAGATAGATAATAATAAGAGTAATGAGTATAGTAATTGTAGTTCTATCGATCATATCTACATAATATGGTTAATAATATGAGTTAGATTCATAATAATAACAGTAATAAGTATAGTAATTATCGTTCTACCGATAATATAACCATAATATGGCTAATAATATGAGTTAGGTTGATAATACTAAGAGTAGCGAGTATAGTAATTCTCGTTCTATCGATCATATCTGCTTAATATGGTTAATAATATGAGTTAGAATGATAATAATAAGAGTAATGAATATAGTAATTGTAGTTCTATCGATCATTTCAGCATAATATGGCTAATAATATGAGTTAGATTGATAATAATAAGAGTAATGAGTATAGTAATTGTAGTTCTATCGATCATTTAAGCATAATATGGCTAATAATATGAGATAGATTGATAATACTAAGAGTAGTGAGTATAGTAATTCTCATTCTATCGATCATATAAGCATAATATGGCTAATAATATGAGTTAGATAGATAATAATAAGAGTAATGAGTATAGTAATTGTAGTTCTATCGATCATATCTGCATAATATGGTTAATAATATGAGTTAGATTCATAATAATAACAGTAATAAGTATAGTAATTATCGTTCTACCGATAATATAACCATAATATGGCTAATAATATGAGTTAGGTTGATAATACTAAGAGTAGTGAGTATAGTAATTCTCGTTCTATCGATCATATCTGCTTAATATGGTTAATAATATGAGTTAGAATGATAATAATAAGAGTAATAAGTATAGTAATTGTCGTTCTATCTATCATATCTGCATAATATGGTTAACAATATGAGTTAGATTGATAATAGTGAGTGTAATAAGTATAGTGAATGTCGTTCTGTCGATCATATCAGCATAATACGGGTAATAATATGAGTTGGATTGATAATAATAAGAGAAATGAGTATAGTAATTGTAGGTCTATCGATCATATAAGCATAATATGGCTAATAATATGAGTCAGATTCATAATAATAACAGTAATAAGTATAGTAATTGTCGTTCTATCGATCATATAAGCATAATATGGCTAATAATATGAGTAAGATTCATAATAATAAGAGTAATAAGTACAGTAATTGTCGTTCTATCGATCATTTAAGCATAATATGGCGAATAATATGAGTTGGGTTGATAAAAATAAGAATAATAAGTATAGTAATTGTAGTTCTATCGATCATATAAGCATAATATGGCTAATAATATGAGTTAGGTTGATAATAATAAGAGTAATAAGTATAGTAAATGTCGTGCTATCGATCATATCTGCATAATATGGTTAATAATATGAGTTAGATTGATAATAGTGAGTGTAATAAGTATAGTAATTGTAGTTCTATCGATCATATCTGCATAATATGGTTAATAATATGAGTTACATTGATAATAATAAGAGTAATGAGTATAGTAATTGTCGTACTATCGATCATATAAGCATAATATGGCTAATAATGTGAGTTAGATTGATAATAGTGAGTGCAATAAATATAGTAATTGTCGTTCTATCGCTCATATAAGCACAATATGGCTAATAATATGAGTTAGATTGATAATAATAAGAGTAATAAGTATAGTAATTGTCGTTCTATCGGTCATTTAAGCATAATATGGCTAATAATATGAGTCAGATTGATAATAATAACAGTAATAAGTATAGTAATTGTCGTTCTATCGATAATATAAGCATAATATGGCTAATAATATGAGTTAGATTGATAATACTAAGAGTAGTGAGTATAGTAATTCTCGTTCTATCGATCATATAATCATAATATGGCTAATAATATGAGTTAGATTGATAATAATAAGAGTAATAAGTACAGTAATTGTCGTTCTATCGATCATATAAGCATAATAATGCTAATAATATGAGTTAGAGTGATAATACTAAGAGTAGTGAGTATAGTAATTCTCATTCTATCGATCATATAAGCATAATATGGCTAATAATATGAGTTAGATTGATAATAATAAGAGTAATAAGTACAGTAATTGTCGTTCTATCGATCGTATAAGCATAATAAGGCTAATAATATGAGTTAGAGTGATAATACTAAGAGTAGTGAGTATAGTAATTCTCATTCTATCGATCATATAAGCATAATATGGCTAATAATATGAGTTAGATTGATAATAATAAGAGTAATAAGTACAGTAATTGTCGTTCTATCGATAATATAAGCATAATATGGCTAATAATATGAGTTAGATAGATAATAATAAGAGTAATGAGTATAGTAATTGTAGTTCTATCGATCATATCTGCATAATATGGCTAATAATATGAGTTAGATTGATAATAATAAGTGTAATAAGTATAGTAATTGTCGTTCTATCGATCATAATTGCATAATATGGTTAATAATATGAGTTAGATTAATAATAATAAGAGCAATGAGTATAGTAATTGTCGTACTATCGATCATATAAGTATAATATGGCTAATAATATGAGTTAGATTGATAATAATAAGAGTAATGAGTATAGTAATTGTAGCTCTATCGATCATATCTGCTTAATATGGTTAATAATATGAGTTAGAATGATAATAATAAGAGTAATAAGTATAGTAATTGTCGTTCTATCGATCATATCTGCATAATATGGTTAATAATATGAGTTAAATTGATAATAGTGAGTGTAATAAGTATAGTGAATGTCGTTCTATCGATCATATCAGCATAATACGGGTAATAATATGAGTTGGATTGATAATAATAAGAGTAATGAGTATAGTAATTGTAGGTCTATCGATCATATAAGCATAATATGGCTAATAATATGAGTCAGATTCATAATAATAACAGTAATAAGTATAGTAATTGTCGATCTATCGATCATTTAAGCATAATATGGCGAATAATATGAGTTGGGTTGATAAAACTAAGAATAATAAGTATAGTACCTGTCGTTCTATCGATCATATAAGCATAATATGGTTAATAATATGAGTTAGAATGATAATAATAAGAGTAACAGGTATAGTAATT
The DNA here is from genome assembly GCF_050947335.1 of Megachile rotundata. Classification (NCBI taxonomy): domain Eukaryota; kingdom Metazoa; phylum Arthropoda; class Insecta; order Hymenoptera; family Megachilidae; genus Megachile; species Megachile rotundata. The sequence goes on along the minus strand of NW_027473989.1, from coordinate 10,824 downwards.
GTCGTTCTATCGATCATATCTGCATAATATGGTTAATAATATGAGTTAGGTTGATAATAGTGAGTGTAATAAGTATAGTGAATGTCGTTCTATCGATCACATCAGCATAATATGGGTAATAATATGAGTTGGATTGATAATAATAAGAGTAATGAGTATAGTAATTGTAGTTCTATCGATCATATAAGCATAATATGGCTAATAATATGAGTAAGATTCATAATAATAAGAGTAATAAGTATAGTAATTGTCGTTCTATCGATCATTTAAGCATAATATGGCGAATAATATGAGTTGGGTTGATAAAAATAAGAATAGTAAGTATAGTAATTGTCGTTCTATCGATCATATAAGCATAATATGGCTAATAATATGAGTTAGGTTCATAATAATAAGAGTAATAAGTATAGTAAATGTCGTGCTATCGATCATATCTGCATGATATGGTTAATAATATGAGTTAGATTGATAATAGTGAGTGTAATAAGTATAGTAATTGTCGTTCTGTCGATCATATTAGCATAATATGGTTAATAATATGAGTTAGATTGATAATAATAAGAGTAATAAGTATAGTATTTGTCGTTCTATCGATCATATAAGCATAATATGGCTAATAATACGAGTTAGATTGATAATAATAAGAGTAATAAGTATAGTAATTGTCGTTCTATCGATCATCTAAGCACAATATGGCTAATAATATCAGTTAGATTGATAATAATAAGAGTAATAAGTATAGTAATTGTCGTTCTATCGATCATATCTGCATAATATGATTAACAATATGAGTTAGATTGTTAATAATAAGAGTAATGAGTATAGTAATTGTAGTTCTATCGATCATTTAAGCATAATATGGCTAATAATATGAGTTAGATTGATAATAATAAGAGTAATGAGTATAGTAATTGTAGTTCTATCGATCATTTAAGCATAATATGGCTAATAATATGAGTTAGATTGATAACACTAAGAGCAGTGAGTATAGTTATTCTCATTCTATCGATCATATAAGCATAATATGGCTAATAATATGAGTTAGATAGATAATAATAAGAGTAATGAGTATAGTAATTGTAGTTCTATCGATCATATCTGCATAATATGGTTAATAATATGAGTTAGATTGATAATAATGAGTGTAATAAATATAGTAATTGTCGTTCTATCTCTCATATAAGCACAATATGGCTAATAATATGAGTTAGATTGATAATAATAAGAGTAATAAGTATAGTAATTGTCGTTCTATCGATCATATAAGCATAATATGGCTAATAATATGAGTTAGATTGATAATAATAAGTGTAATAAGTATAGTAATTGTCGTTCTATCGATCATAATTGCATAATATGGTTAATAATATGAGTTAGATTGATAATAATAAGAGCAATGAGTATAGTAATTGTCGTACTATCGATCATATAAGCATAATATGGCTTATAATATGAGTTAGATTGATAATAATAAGTGTAAAAAGTATAGTAATTGTCGTTCGATCGATCATATCTGCATAATATGGTTAATAATATGAGTTAGATTGATAATAATAAGAGTAATGAGTATAGCAATTGTCGTACTATCGATCATATAAGCATAATATGGCTAATAATGTGAGTTAGATTGATAATAGTGAGTGCAATAAATATAGTAATTGTCGTTCTATCGCTCATATAAGCACAATATGGCTAATAATATGAGTTAGATTGATAATAATAAGAGTAATAAGTATAGTAATTGTCGTTCTATCGATCATATAAGCATAATATGGCTAATGATATGAGTTAGATTGATAATAATAAGTGTAATAAGTATAGTAATTGTCGTTCTATCGATCATATAAGCATAATATGGCTAATAATATGAGTTAGATTGATAATAATAAGAGTAATGAGTATAGTAATTGTCGTACTATCGATCATATAAGCATAATATGGCTAATAATGTGAGTTAGATTGATAATAGTGAGTGTAATAAGTATAGTGAATGTCGTTCTATCGATCATATCAGCATAATATGGGTAATAATATGAGTTGGATAGATAATAATAAGAGTAATGAGTATAGTAATTGTAGTTCTATCGATCATATAAGCATAATATGGCTAATAATATGAGTAAGATTCATAATAATAAGAGTAATAAGTATAGTAATTGTCGTTCTATCGATCATTTAAGCATAATATGGCGAATAATATGAGTTGGATTGATAATAATAAGAGTAATGAGTATAGTAATTGTCGTTCTATCTATCATATCTGCATAATATGGTTAATAATATGAGTTAGATTGATAACAGTGAGTGTAATAAATATAGTAATTGTCGTTCTATCGCTCATATAAGCACAATATGGCTAATAATATGAGTTAGATTGATAATAATAAGAGTAATAAGTATAGTAATTGTCGTTCTATCGATCATATAAGCATAATATGGCTAATAATATGAGTTAGATTGATAATAATAAGTGTAATAGGTATAGTAATTGTCGTTCTATCGATCATAATTGCATAATATGGTTAATAATATGAGTTAGATTAATAATAATAAGAGCAATGAGTATAGTAATTGTCGTACTATCGATCATATAAGCATAATATGGCTAATAATATGTGTTAGATTGATAATAATAAGAGTAATGAGTATAGTAATTGTAGCTCTATCGATCATATCTGCTTAATATGGTTAATAATATGAGTTAGATTGATAATAATAAGTGTAATAAGTATAGTAATTGTCGTTCTATCGATCATAATTGCATAATATGGTTAATAATATGAGTTAGATTGATAATAATAAGAGCAATGAGTATAGTAATTGTCGTACTATCGATCATATAAGCATAATATGGCTTATAATATGAGTTAGATTGATAATAATAAGAGTAACAAGTATAGTAATTGTCGTTCTATCGATCATATCTGCATAATATGGTTAATAATATGAGTTAAATTGATAATAGTGAGTGTAATAAGTATAGTGAATGTCGTTCTATCGATCATATCAGCATAATACGGGTAATAATATGAGTTGGATTGATAATAATAAAAGTAATGAGTATAGTAATTGTAGGTCTATCGATCATATAAGCATAATATGGCTAATAATATGAGTTAGAATGATAATAATAAGAGTAACAGGTATAGTAATTGTCGTTCTATCGATCATATCTGCATAATATGGTTAATAATATGAGTTAGGTTGATAATAGTGAGTGTAATAAGTATAGTGAATGTCGTTCTATCGATCACATCAGCATAATATGGGTAATAATATGAGTTGGATTGATAATAATAAGAGTAATGAGTATAGTAATTGTAGTTCTATCGATCATATAAGCATAATATGGCTAATAATATGAGTAAGATTCATAATAATAAGAGTAATAAGTATAGTAATTGTCGTTCTATCGATCATTTAAGCATAATATGGCGAATAATATGAGTTGGGTTGATAAAAATAAGAATAGTAAGTATAGTAATTGTCGTTCTATCGATCATATAAGCATAATATGGCTAATAATATGAGTTAGGTTCATAATAATAAGAGTAATAAGTATAGTAAATGTCGTGCTATCGATCATATCTGCATGATATGGTTAATAATATGAGTTAGATTGATAATAGTGAGTGTAATAAGTATAGTAATTGTCGTTCTGTCGATCATATTAGCATAATATGGTTAATAATATGAGTTAGATTGATAATAATAAGAGTAATAAGTATAGTATTTGTCTTTCTATCGATCATATAAGCATAATATGGCTAATAATACGAGTTAGATTGATAATAATAAGAGTAATAAGTATAGTAATTGTCGTTCTATCGATCATCTAAGCACAATATGGCTAATAATATCAGTTAGATTGATAATAATAAGAGTAATAAGTATAGTAATTGTCGTTCTATCGATCATATCTGCATAATATGATTAACAATATGAGTTAGATTGTTAATAATAAGAGTAATGAGTATAGTAATTGTAGTTCTATCGATCATTTAAGCATAATATGGCTAATAATATGAGTTAGATTGATAATAATAAGAGTAATGAGTATAGTAATTGTAGTTCTATCGATCATTTAAGCATAATATGGCTAATAATATGAGATAGATTGATAATACTAAGAGTAGTGAGTATAGTAATTCTCATTCTATCGATCATATAAGCATAATATGGCTAATAATATGAGTTAGATAGATAATAATAAGAGTAATGAGTATAGTAATTGTAGTTCTATCGATCATATCTACATAATATGGTTAATAATATGAGTTAGATTCATAATAATAACAGTAATAAGTATAGTAATTATCGTTCTACCGATAATATAACCATAATATGGCTAATAATATGAGTTAGGTTGATAATACTAAGAGTAGCGAGTATAGTAATTCTCGTTCTATCGATCATATCTGCTTAATATGGTTAATAATATGAGTTAGAATGATAATAATAAGAGTAATGAATATAGTAATTGTAGTTCTATCGATCATTTCAGCATAATATGGCTAATAATATGAGTTAGATTGATAATAATAAGAGTAATGAGTATAGTAATTGTAGTTCTATCGATCATTTAAGCATAATATGGCTAATAATATGAGATAGATTGATAATACTAAGAGTAGTGAGTATAGTAATTCTCATTCTATCGATCATATAAGCATAATATGGCTAATAATATGAGTTAGATAGATAATAATAAGAGTAATGAGTATAGTAATTGTAGTTCTATCGATCATATCTGCATAATATGGTTAATAATATGAGTTAGATTCATAATAATAACAGTAATAAGTATAGTAATTATCGTTCTACCGATAATATAACCATAATATGGCTAATAATATGAGTTAGGTTGATAATACTAAGAGTAGTGAGTATAGTAATTCTCGTTCTATCGATCATATCTGCTTAATATGGTTAATAATATGAGTTAGAATGATAATAATAAGAGTAATAAGTATAGTAATTGTCGTTCTATCTATCATATCTGCATAATATGGTTAACAATATGAGTTAGATTGATAATAGTGAGTGTAATAAGTATAGTGAATGTCGTTCTATCGATCATATCAGCATAATACGGGTAATAATATGAGTTGGATTGATAATAATAAGAGAAATGAGTATAGTAATTGTAGGTCTATCGATCATATAAGCATAATATGGCTAATAATATGAGTCAGATTCATAATAATAACAGTAATAAGTATAGTAATTGTCGTTCTATCGATCATATAAGCATAATATGGCTAATAATATGAGTAAGATTCATAATAATAAGAGTAATAAGTACAGTAATTGTCGTTCTATCGATCATTTAAGCATAATATGGCGAATAATATGAGTTGGGTTGATAAAAATAAGAATAATAAGTATAGTAATTGTAGTTCTATCGATCATATAAGCATAATATGGCTAATAATATGAGTTAGGTTGATAATAATAAGAGTAATAAGTATAGTAAATGTCGTGCTATCGATCATATCTGCATAATATGGTTAATAATATGAGTTAGATTGATAATAGTGAGTGTAATAAGTATAGTAATTGTAGTTCTATCGATCATATCTGCATAATATGGTTAATAATATGAGTTACATTGATAATAATAAGAGTAATGAGTATAGTAATTGTCGTACTATCGATCATATAAGCATAATATGGCTAATAATGTGAGTTAGATTGATAATAGTGAGTGCAATAAATATAGTAATTGTCGTTCTATCGCTCATATAAGCACAATATGGCTAATAATATGAGTTAGATTGATAATAATAAGAGTAATAAGTATAGTAATTGTCGTTCTATCGGTCATTTAAGCATAATATGGCTAATAATATGAGTCAGATTGATAATAATAACAGTAATAAGTATAGTAATTGTCGTTCTATCGATAATATAAGCATAATATGGCTAATAATATGAGTTAGATTGATAATACTAAGAGTAGTGAGTATAGTAATTCTCGTTCTATCGATCATATAATCATAATATGGCTAATAATATGAGTTAGATTGATAATAATAAGAGTAATAAGTACAGTAATTGTCGTTCTATCGATCATATAAGCATAATAATGCTAATAATATGAGTTAGAGTGATAATACTAAGAGTAGTGAGTATAGTAATTCTCATTCTATCGATCATATAAGCATAATATGGCTAATAATATGAGTTAGATTGATAATAATAAGAGTAATAAGTACAGTAATTGTCGTTCTAGCGATCGTATAAGCATAATAAGGCTAATAATATGAGTTAGAGTGATAATACTAAGAGTAGTGAGTATAGTAATTCTCATTCTATCGATCATATAAGCATAATATGGCTAATAATATGAGTTAGATTGATAATAATAAGAGTAATAAGTACAGTAATTGTCGTTCTATCGATAATATAAGCATAATATGGCTAATAATATGAGTTAGATAGATAATAATAAGAGTAATGAGTATAGTAATTGTAGTTCTATCGATCATATCTGCATAATATGGCTAATAATATGAGTTAGATTGATAATAATAAGTGTAATAAGTATAGTAATTGTCGTTCTATCGATCATAATTGCATAATATGGTTAATAATATGAGTTAGATTAATAATAATAAGAGCAATGAGTATAGTAATTGTCGTACTATCGATCATATAAGCATAATATGGCTAATAATATGAGTTAGATTGATAATAATAAGAGTAATGAGTATAGTAATTGTAGCTCTATCGATCATATCTGCTTAATATGGTTAATAATATGAGTTAGAATGATAATAATAAGAGTAATAAGTATAGTAATTGTCGTTCTATCGATCATATCTGCATAATATGGTTAATAATATGAGTTAGATTGATAATAGTGAGTGTAATAAGTATAGTAATTGTAGTTCTATCGATCATATCTGCATAATATGGTTAATAATATGAGTTACATTGATAATAATAAGAGTAATGAGTATAGTAATTGTCGTACTATCGATCATATAAGCATAATATGGCTAATAATGTGAGTTAGATTGATAATAGTGAGTGCAATAAATATAGTAATTGTCGTTCTATCGCTCATATAAGCACAATATGGCTAATAATATGAGTTAGATTGATAATAATAAGAGTAATAAGTATAGTAATTGTCGTTCTATCGGTCATTTAAGCATAATATGGCTAATAATATGAGTCAGATTGATAATAATAACAGTAATAAGTATAGTAATTGTCGTTCTATCGATAATATAAGCATAATATGGCTAATAATATGAGTTAGATTGATAATACTAAGAGTAGTGAGTATAGTAATTCTCGTTCTATCGATCATATAATCATAATATGGCTAATAATATGAGTTAGATTGATAATAATAAGAGTAATAAGTACAGTAATTGTCGTTCTATCGATCATATAAGCATAATAATGCTAATAATATGAGTTAGAGTGATAATACTAAGAGTAGTGAGTATAGTAATTCTCATTCTATCGATCATATAAGCATAATATGGCTAATAATATGAGTTAGATTGATAATAATAAGAGTAATAAGTACAGTAATTGTCGTTCTATCGATCGTATAAGCATAATAAGGCTAATAATATGAGTTAGAGTGATAATACTAAGAGTAGTGAGTATAGTAATTCTCATTCTATCGATCATATAAGCATAATATGGCTAATAATATGAGTTAGATTGATAATAATAAGAGTAATAAGTACAGTAATTGTCGTTCTATCGATAATATAAGCATAATATGGCTAATAATATGAGTTAGATAGATAATAATAAGAGTAATGAGTATAGTAATTGTAGTTCTATCGATCATATCTGCATAATATGGCTAATAATATGAGTTAGATTGATAATAATAAGTGTAATAAGTATAGTAATTGTCGTTCTATCGATCATAATTGCATAATATGGTTAATAATATGAGTTAGATTAATAATAATAAGAGCAATGAGTATAGTAATTGTCGTACTATCGATCATATAAGTATAATATGGCTAATAATATGAGTTAGATTGATAATAATAAGAGTAATGAGTATAGTAATTGTAGCTCTATCGATCATATCTGCTTAATATGGTTAATAATATGAGTTAGAATGATAATAATAAGAGTAATAAGTATAGTAATTGTCGTTCTATCGATCATATCTGCATAATATGGTTAATAATATGAGTTAAATTGATAATAGTGAGTGTAATAAGTATAGTGAATGTCGTTCTATCGATCATATCAGCATAATACGGGTAATAATATGAGTTGGATTGATAATAATAAGAGTAATGAGTATAGTAATTGTAGGTCTATCGATCATATAAGCATAATATGGCTAATAATATGAGTCAGATTCATAATAATAACAGTAATAAGTATAGTAATTGTCGATCTATCGATCATTTAAGCATAATATGGCGAATAATATGAGTTGGGTTGATAAAACTAAGAATAATAAGTATAGTACCTGTCGTTCTATCGATCATATAAGCATAATATGGTTAATAATATGAGTTAGAATGATAATAATAAGAGTAACAGGTATAGTAATTGTCGTTCTATCGATCATATCTGCATAATATGGTTAATAATATGAGTTAGGTTGATAATAGTGAGTGTAATAAGTATAGTGAATGTCGTTCTATCGATCACATCAGCATAATATGGGTAATAATATGAGTTGGATTGATAATAATAAGAGTAATGAGTATAGTAATTGTAGTTCTATCGATCATATAAGCATAATATGGCTAATAATATGAGTAAGATTCATAATAATAAGAGTAATAAGTATAGTAATTGTCGTTCTATCGATCATTTAAGCATAATATGGCGAATAATATGAGTTGGGTTGATAAAAATAAGAATAGTAAGTATAGTAATTGTCGTTCTATCGATCATATAAGCATAATATGGCTAATAATATGAGTTAGGTTCATAATAATAAGAGTAATAAGTATAGTAAATGTCGTGCTATCGATCATATCTGCATGATATGGTTAATAATATGAGTTAGATTGATAATAGTGAGTGTAATAAGTATAGTAATTGTCGTTCTGTCGATCATATTAGCATAATATGGTTAATAATATGAGTTAGATTGATAATAATAAGAGTAATAAGTATAGTATTTGTCGTTCTATCGATCATATAAGCATAATATGGCTAATAATACGAGTTAGATTGATAATAATAAGAGTAATAAGTATAGTAATTGTCGTTCTATCGATCATCTAAGCACAATATGGCTAATAATATCAGTTAGATTGATAATAATAAGAGTAATAAGTATAGTAATTGTCGTTCTATCGATCATATCTGCATAATATGATTAACAATATGAGTTAGATTGTTAATAATAAGAGTAATGAGTATAGTAATTGTAGTTCTATCGATCATTTAAGCATAATATGGCTAATAATATGAGTTAGATTGATAATAATAAGAGTAATGAGTATAGTAATTGTAGTTCTATCGATCGTTTAAGCATAATATGGCTAATAATATGAGTTAGATTGATAACACTAAGAGCAGTGAGTATAGTTATTCTCATTCTATCGATCATATAAGCATAATATGGCTAATAATATGAGTTAGATAGATAATAATAAGAGTAATGAGTATAGTAATTGTAGTTCTATCGATCATATCTGCATAATATGGTTAATAATATGAGTTAGATTGATAATAATGAGTGTAATAAATATAGTAATTGTCGTTCTATCTCTCATATAAGCACAATATGGCTAATAATATGAGTTAGATTGATAATAATAAGAGTAATAAGTATAGTAATTGTCGTTCTATCGATCATATAAGCATAATATGGCTAATAATATGAGTTAGATTGATAATAATAAGTGTAATAAGTATAGTAATTGTCGTTCTATCGATCATAATTGCATAATATGGTTAATAATATGAGTTAGATTGATAATAATAAGAGCAATGAGTATAGTAATTGTCGTACTATCGATCATATAAGCATAATATGGCTTATAATATGAGTTAGATTGATAATAATAAGTGTAAAAAGTATAGTAATTGTCGTTCGATCGATCATATCTGCATAATATGGTTAATAATATGAGTTAGATTGATAATAATAAGAGTAATGAGTATAGCAATTGTCGTACTATCGATCATATAAGCATAATATGGCTAATAATGTGAGTTAGATTGATAATAGTGAGTGCAATAAATATAGTAATTGTCGTTCTATTGCTCATATAAGCACAATATGGCTAATAATATGAGTTAGATTGATAATAATAAGAGTAATAAGTATAGTAATTGTCGTTCTATCGATCATATAAGCATAATATGGCTAATGATATGAGTTAGATTGATAATAATAAGTGTAATAAGTACAGTAATTGTCGTTCTATCGATCATATAAGCATAATATGGCTAATAATATGAGTTAGATTGATAATAATAAGAGTAATGAGTATAGTAATTGTCGTACTATCGATCATATAAGCATAATATGGCTAATAATGTGAGTTAGATTGATAATAGTGAGTGTAATAAGTATAGTGAATGTCGTTCTATCGATCATATCAGCATAATATGGGTAATAATATGAGTTGGATAGATAATAATAAGAGTAATGAGTATAGTAATTGTAGTTCTATCGATCATATAAGCATAATATGGCTAATAATATGAGTAAGATTCATAATAATAAGAGTAATAAGTATAGTAATTGTCGTTCTATCGATCATTTAAGCATAATATGGCGAATAATATGAGTTGGATTGATAATAATAAGAGTAATGAGTATAGTAATTGTCGTTCTACCTATCATATCTGCATAATATGGTT
>NW_027473988.1:0-106077 GCF_050947335.1 Megachile rotundata | reverse complement strand
TCTATCGATCATTTAAGCGTAATATGGCTAATAATATGAGTTAGATTGATAATAATAAGAGTAATAAGTATAGTAATTGTCGTTCTATCGATAATATAAGCATAGTATGGTTAATAATATGAGTTAGATTGATAATACTCAGAGTAGTGAGTATAGTAATTCTCGTTCTATCGATCATATAAGCATAATATGGCTAATAATATGAGTTAGATTGATAATAATAAGAGTAATGAGTATAGTAATTGTCGTTCTATGGATCATATAAGCATAATATGGCTAATAATATGAGTTAGATTGAGAATAATAAGAGTAATGATTATAGTTATTGCAGTTCTATCGATCATATCTGCATAATATGGTTAATAATATGAGTTAGATTGATAATACTAAGAGTAGTGAGTATAGTAATTGTAGTTCTATCGATCATTTAAGCATAATATGGCTAATAATATGAGTTAGATTGATAATACTAAGAGTGGTGAGTATAGTAATTGTAGTTCTATCGATCATTTAAGCATAATATGGCTAATAATATGAGTTGGATTGATAATAATAAAAGTAATAAGTATAGTAATTGTCGTTCTATCGATAACATAAGCATAATATGGCTAATAATATGAGTTAGATTGATAATACTAAGAGTAGTGAGTATAGTAATTCTCGTTCTATCGATCATAGAAGCATAATATGGCTAATAATATGAGTTAGATTGATAATAATAAGAGTAATGAGTATAGAAATTGTCGTTCTATCGATCATATAAGCATAATATGGCTAATAATATGAGTTAGATTGTGAATAATAAGAGTAATGAGTATAGTAATTGCAGTTCTATCGATCATATCTGCATAATATGGTTAATAATATGAGTTAGATTGATAATACTAAGAGTAGTGAGTATAGTAATTGTAGTTCTATCGATCATTTAAGCATAATATGGCTAATAATATGAGTTAGATTGATAATAATAAGAGTAATAAGTATAGTGATTGTCGTTCTATCGATCATATACGCATAATATGGCTAATAATATGAGTTAGATTGATAATACTAAGAGTAGTGAGTATAGTAATTGTAGTTCTAGCGATCATTTAACCATAATGTGGCTAATAATATGAGTTGGATTGATAATAATAAAAGTAATAAGTATAGTAGTTGTCGTTCTATCGATAATATAAGCATAGTATGGTTAATAATATGAGTTAGATTGATAATACTCAGAGTAGTGAGTATAGTAATTGTCGTTCTATGGATCATATAAGCATAATATGGCTAATAATATGAGTTAGATTGAGAATAATAAGAGTAATGATTATAGTTATTGCAGTTCTATCGATCATATCTGCATAATATGGTTAATAATATGAGTTAGATTGATAATACTAAGAGTAGTGAGTATAGTAATTGTAGTTCTATCGATCATTTAAGCATAATATGGCTAATAATATGAGTTAGATTGATAATACTAAGAGTGGTGAGTATAGTAATTGTAGTTCTATCGATCATTTAAGCATAATATGGCTAATAATATGAGTTGGATTGATAATAATAAAAGTAATAAGTATAGTAATTGTCGTTCTATCGATAACATAAGCATAATATGGCTAATAATATGAGTTAGATTGATAATACTAAGAGTAGTGAGTATAGTAATTCTCGTTCTATCGATCATAGAAGCATAATATGGCTAATAATATGAGTTAGATTGATAATAATTAGAGTAATGAGTATAGAAATTGTCGTTCTATCGATCATATAAGCATAATATGGCTAATAATATGAGTTAGATTGTGAATAATAAGAGTAATGAGTATAGTAATTGCAGTTCTATCGATCATATCTGCATAATATGGTTAATAATATGAGTTAGATTGATAATACTAAGAGTAGTGAGTATAGTAATTGTAGTTCTATCGATCATTTAAGCATAATATGGCTAATAATATGAGTTAGATTGATAATAATAAGAGTAATAAGTATAGTGATTGTCGTTCTATCGATCATATACGCATAATATGGCTAATAATATGAGTTAGATTGATAATACTAAGAGTAGTGAGTATAGTAATTGTAGTTCTAGCGATCATTTAACCATAATGTGGCTAATAATATGAGTTGGATTGATAATAATAAAAGTAATAAGTATAGTAGTTGTCGTTCTATCGATAATATAAGCATAATATGGCTAATAATATGAGTTAGATTGATAATACTAAGAGTAGTGAGTATAGTAATTCTCGTTCTATCGATCATAGAAGCATAATATGGCTAATAATATGAGTTAGATTGATAATAATAAGAGTAATGAGTATAGAAATTGTCGTTCTATCGATCATAGAAGCATAATATGGCTAATAATATGAGTTAGATTGATAATAATAAGAGTAATGAGTATAGTAATTGTCGTTCCATCGATCATTTAAGCATAATATGGCTAATAATATGAGTTAGATTGATAATAATAAGAGTAGTAAGTATAGTAAATGTCGTGCTATCGATCATATCTGCATAATATGGTTAATAATATGAGTTAGATTGATAATAGTAAGAGTAATGCGTATAGTAAATGTCGTGCTATCGATCATATCTGCATAATACGGTTAATAATATGAGATAGATTGATAATAGTAAGAGTAATGTGCATAGTAAATGTCGTGCTATCGATCATATCTGCACAATATGGTTAATAATATGAGTTAATTGATAACAGTGAGTGTAATAAGTATAGTAATTGTAGTTCTATCGATCATATCTGCATAATATGGTTAATAATATGAGTTAGATTGATAATACTAAGAGTAGTGAGTATAGTAATTGTAGTTCTATCGATCATTTAAGCATAATATGGCTAATAATATGAGTTGGATTGACAATAATAAAAGTAATAAGTATAGTAATTGTCGTTCTGTCGATAATATAAGCATAATATGGCTAATAATATGAGTTAGATTGATAATACTAAGAGTAGTGAGTATAGTAATTCTCGTTCTATCAATCATAGAAGCATAATATGGCTAATAATATGAGTTAGATTGATAATAATAAGAGTAACGAGTATAGTAATTGTAGTTCTATCGATCATATCTGCATAATATGGTTAATAATATGAGTTAGATTGATAATAATAAGAGTAATAAGTATAGTAATTGTAGTTCTATTGCTCATATAAGCATAATATGGCTAATAATATGAGTTAGATTCATAATAATAAGAGTAATAAGTATAGTAATTGTCGTTCTATCGATCATATAAGCATAATATGGCTAATAATATGAGTTAGATTGATAATAATAAGAGTAATAGGTATAGCAAATGTCGTTCTATCGATCATATAAGCATAATATGGCTAATAATATGAGTTAGATTGATAATAATAAGAGTAATAAGTATAGTAATTGTCGTTCTATCGATATTATAAGCATAATATGGCTAATAATATGAGTTAGATTGATAATACTAAGAGTAGTGAGTATAGTAATTCTCGTTCTATCAATCATAGAAGCATAATATGGCTAATAATATGAGTTAGATTGACAATAATAAGAGTAATAAGTATAGTAATTGTCGTTCTATTGATCATATCTGCATAATATGGTTAATAACATGAGTTAGATTGATAATAGTGAGTGTAATAAGTATAGTAAATGTCGTTCTATCGATCATATAATCATAATATGGGTAATAATATGAGTTAGATTGATAATAATAAGAGTAATGAGTATAATAATTGTCGTTCTATCGATCATTTAAGCATAATATGGCTAATAATATGAGTTAGATTGATGATAATAAGAGTAATAAGTATAGTAAATGTCGTGCTATCGATCATATCTGCATAATATGGTTAATAATATGAGTTAGATTGATAATAGTGAGTGTAATAAGTATAGTAATTGTCGTTCTGTCGATCATATAAGCATAATATGTCTAATAATATGAGTTAGATTGATAATAATAAGAGTAATGAGTATAGTAATTGTCGTTCTATCGATCATATAAGCATAATATGGCTAATAATATGAGTTAGATTGATAATAATAAGAGTAATGAGTATAGTAATTGTAGTTCTATAGATCATATCTGCATAATATGGCTAATAATATGAGTTAGATTGATAGCAATAACAGTAATAAGTATAGTAATTGTCGTTCTATCGATAATATATGCATAATATGGCTAATAATATGAGTTAGATTGATAATACTCAGAGTAGTGAGTATAGTAATTCTCGTTCTATCGATAATATAAGCATAATATGGCTAATAATATGAGTTAGATTGATAATACTCAGAGTAGTGAGTATAGTAATTCTCGTTCTATCGATCATATAAGCATAATATGGCTAACAATATGAGTTAGATTGATAATAATAAGAGCAATGAGTATAGTAATTGTCGTTCTATCGATCATATAAGCATAATATGGCTAATAATATGAGTTAGATTGATAATACTAGGAGTAGTGAGTATAGTAATTGTAGTTCTATCGATCATTTAAGCATAATATGGCTAATAATATGAGTTGGATTGATAATAATAAAAGTAATAAGTATAGTAATTGTCGTTCTATCGATAATATAAGCATAATATGGCTAATAATATGAGTTAGATTTATAATAATAAGAGTAATAAGTATAGTAATTGTCGTTCTATCGATCATATAAGCATAATATGGCTAATAATATGAGTTAGATTGATAATAATAAGAGTAATAAGTATAGTAATTGTCGTTCTGTTGATCATATCTGCATAATATGGTTAATAAACATGAGTTAGATTGATAATAGTGAATGTAATAAGTATAGTAAATGTCGTTCTATCGATCATATAATCATAATATGGGTAATAATATGAGTTGGATTGATAATAATAAGAGTAATGAGTATAATAATTGTCGTTCTATCGATCATTTAAGTATAATATGGCTAATAATATGAGTTAGATTGATGATAATAAGAGTAATAAGTATAGTAAATGTCGTGCTATCGATCATATCTGCATAATATGGTTAATAATATGAGTTAGATTGATAATAGTGAGTGTAATAAGTATAGTAATTGTCGTTCTGTCGATCATATAAGCATAATATGGCTAATAATATGAGTTAGATTGATAATAATAAGAGTAATGAGTATAGTAATTGTCGTTCTATCGATCATATAAGCATAATATGGCTAATAATATGAGTTAGACTGATAATACTAAGAGTAGTGAGTATAGTAATTGTAGTTCTATCGATCATTTAAGCATAATATGGCTAATAATATGAGTTAGATTGATAATAATAAGAGTAATGAGTATAGTAATTGTCGTTCTATCGATAATATAAGCATAATATGGCTAATAATATGAGTTAGGTTGATAATACTAAGAGTAGTGAGTATAGTAATTCTCGTTCTATCGATCATAGAAGCATAATATGGCTAATAATATGAGTTAGATTGATAATAATAAGAGTAATGAGTATAGTAATTGTCGTTCTATCGATCATATAAGCATAATATGGCTAATAATATGAGTTAGATTGATAATAATAAGAGTAATGAGTATAGTAATTGTAGTTCTATAGATCATATCTGCATTATATGGTTAATAATATGAGTTAGATTCATAATAATAAGAATAATAGGTATAGCA
Source organism: Megachile rotundata (assembly GCF_050947335.1). Classification (NCBI taxonomy): domain Eukaryota; kingdom Metazoa; phylum Arthropoda; class Insecta; order Hymenoptera; family Megachilidae; genus Megachile; species Megachile rotundata. Next base: position 100,441 of record NW_027473988.1, on the reverse strand, counting down.
AATGTCGTGCTATCGATCATATCTGCATAATATGGTTAATAAAATGAGTTAGATTGATAATAATAAGAGTAATAAGTATAGTAATTGTCGTTCTATCGATAATATAAGCATAATATGGTTAATAATATGAGTTAGATTGATAATAGTGAGTGTAATAAGTATAGTGAATGTCGTTCTATCGATCATATCAGCATAACATGGGTAATAATATGAGTTAGATTGATAATAGTGAGTGTAATAAGTATAGTAATTGTCGTTCTATCGATCATATTATCATAATATAGTTAATAATATGAGTTATATCGATAATGATAAGAGTAATAAGTATAGTAATTGTCGTTCTATCGATCATATAAGCATAATATGGCTAATAACATGAGTTAGATTGATAATAATAAGAGTAATAAGTAAAGTAATTGTCGTTCTGTCGATCATATAAGCATAATATGGCTAATTATATGAGTTAGATTGATAATGACAGTAATAAGTATAGTAATTGTCGTTCTATCGATCATATCTGCATATTATGGTTAATAATATGAGTTACATTCATAATAATAAGAGCAATAAGTAAAGTAATTGTCGCTCTATCGATCATTTAAGCATAATATGGCTAATAATATGAGTTAGGTTGATAATAATAAGAGTAATAAGTATAGTGATTGTCGTTCTATCGATCATATAAGCATAATATGGCTAATAATATGAGTTAGATCGATAGTGATAAGAGTAATAAGTATAGTATTTGTCGTTCTATCGATCATATAAGCATAATATGGCTAATAATATGAGTTAGATCGATAATAATAAGAATAATGAGTATAGTAATTGTCGTTCTATCGATCATATAAGCATAATATGGCTAATAATATGAGTTAGGATGATAATAATAAGAGAAATCAGTATAGTAATTGTCGTTCTATCGATCATTTAAGCATAATATGGCTAATAATATGAGATAGGTTGATAATAATACGAGTAATCAGTATAGTAATTATCGTTCTATCGATCATATAAGCATAATATCGCTAATAATATGAGTTAGATTGATATAATAAGCGTAATAAGTATAGTAATTGTCGTTCTATCGATCATATGAGCATAATATGGCTAATAATATGAGTTAGATCGATAATGATAAGAGCAATGAGTACAGTAATTATCGTTCTATTGATCATATAAGCATAATATCGCTAATAATATGAGTTAGATTGATAATAATAAGCGTAATAAGTATAGTAATTGTCGTTCTATCAAAAATATAAGCATAATATGGCTAATAATATGAGTTAGGTAGATAATAATAAGAGTAATAAGTATAGTAATTATCGCTCTATCGATCATTTAAGCATAATATGGCTAATAATATGAGTTAGATTGATAATAATAAGAGTAATGAGTATAGTAATTGTCGTTCTATCGATCATATAAGCATAATATGGCTAATAATATGAGTTAGGTTGATAATAATACGAGTAATAAGTATAGTAATTGTCGTTCTATCGATCATATAAGCATAATATGGCTAATAATATGAGTTAGATTTACAATAATAAGAGTAATAAGTAGAGTAATTGTCGTTCTATCGATCATATAAGCATAATATGGCTAATAATATGAGTTAGGTTGATAATAATAAGAGTAATAAGTATAGTAAATGTCGTGCTATCGATTATATCTGCATAATATGGTTAATAATATGAGTTAGATTGATAATAGTGAGTGTAATAAGTATAGTAATTGTCGATCTGTCGATCATATAAGCATAATATGGCTAATAATATGAGTTAGATTGATAATAATAAGAGTAATGAGTATAGTAATTGTCGTTCTATCGATCATATAAGCATAATATGGCTAATAATATGAGTTAGGTTGATAATAATAAGAGTAATAAGTATAGTCATTGTCGTTCTATCGATCAAATTTGCATAATATGGTTAATAATATGAGTTAGATTGATAACAGTGAGTGTAATAAGTATGGTAGTTATCGTTCTGTCGATCATATAAGCATAATATGGCTAATAATATGAGTTAGGCTGATAATAATAAGAATACTAGGTATAGTAAATGTCGTGCTATCGATCATATCTGCATAATATGGTTAATAATATGAGTTAGATTGATAGTAGTGAGTGTAATAAGTATAGTAATTGTCGTTCTATCGATCATATAAGCATAATATGGCTAATAACATGAGTTAGATTGATAATAATAAGAGTAATAAGTAAAGTAATTGTCGCTCTATCGATCATTTAAGCATAATATGGCTAATAATATGAGTTAGGTTGATAATAATAAGAGTAAGAAGTATAGTGATTGTCGTTCTATCGATCATATAAGAATAATATGGCTAATAATATGAGTTAGATCGATAATGATAAGAGTAATAAGTATAGTATTTGTCGTTCTATCGATCATATAAGCATAATATGGCTAATAATATGAGTTTGATTGATAATAATAAGTGTAATGAGTATAGTAATTGTAGTTCTATCGACCATATCTGCATAATATGGTTAATAATATGAGTTAGATTGATAATATTCAGTGTAATAAGTATAGTGATTGTCGTTCTATCGATCATATTAGCATAATATGGTTGATAATATGAGTTAGATTGATAATACTAAGAGCAGTGAGTATAGTAATTGTCGCTCTATCGATCATTTAAGCATAATATGGCTAATAATATGAGTTAGGTTGATAATAATAAGAGTAAGAAGTATAGTGATTGTCGTTCTATCGATCATATAAGAATAATATGGCTAATAATATGAGTTAGATCGATAATGATAAGAGTAATAAGTATAGTATTTGTCGTTCTATCGATCATATAAGCATAATATGGCTAATAATATGAGTTAGATTGATAATAATAAGAGTAATGAGTATAGTAATTGTAGTTCTATCGACCATATCTGCATAATATGGTTAATAATATGAGTTAGATTGATAATATTCAGTGTAATAAGTATAGTAATTGTCGTTCTATCGATCATATTAGCATAATATGGTTGATAATATGAGTTAGATTTATAATAATAAGAGTAAGAAGTATAGTAATTGTCCTTCTATCGATCATATAAGCATAATATGGCTAATAATATGAGTTAGATTGATAATACTAAGAGCAGTGAGTATAGTAATTCTCGCTCTATCGATCATATAAGCATAATATGGCTAATAATATGAGTTAGATTGATAATAATAAGCGTAATATGTATAGTAATTATCGTTCTATCAAAAATATAAGCATAATATGGCTGATAATATGAGTCAGGTAGATAATAATAAGAGTAATAAGTATAGTAATTGTCGTTCTATCGATCATTTAAGCATAATATGGCTAATAATATGAGTTAGATTGATAATAATAAGAGTAATAAGTATAGTAATTATCGTTCTATCGATCATATAAGCATAATATCGCTAATAATATGAGTTAGATTGATAATAATAAGCGTAATAAGTATAGTAATTGTCGTCCTATCGATCATATGAGCATAATATGGCTAATAATATGAGTTAGATCGATAATGATAAGAGTAATGAGTACAGTAATTATCGTTCTATCGATCATATAAGCATAATATCGCTAATAATATGAGTTAGATTGATAATAATAAGCGTAATAAGTATAGTAATTGTCGTTCTATCGATCATATGAGCATAATATGGCTAATGATATGGGTTAGATTGATAATAATAAGAGTAATAGGTATAGTAAATGTCGTGCTATCGATCATATCTGCATAATATGGTTAATAATATGAGTTAGATTGATAATAGTGAGTGTAATAAGTATAGCAATTGTCGTTCTATCGATCATATAAGCATAATATGGCTAATAACATGAGTTAGATTGATAATAATAACAGTAATAAGTATAGTAATTGTCGTTCTATCGATAATATAAGCATAATATGGCTAATAATATGAGTTAGATTGATAATACTAAGAGTAGTGAGTATAGTAATTCTCGCTCTATCGATCATATAAGCATAATATGGCTAATAATATGAGTTAGATTGATAATAATAAGCGTAATAAGTATAGTAATTGTCGTTCTATCAAAAATATAAGCATAATATGGCTAATAATATGAGTTAGGTAGATAATAATAAGAGTAATAAGTATAGTAATTGTCGTTCTATCGATCATTTAAGCATAATATGGCTAATAATATGAGTTAGATTGATAATAATAAGAGTAATGAGTATAGTAATTGTCGTTCTATCGATCATATAAGCATAATATGGCTAATAATATGAGTTAGGTTGGTAATAATACGAGTAATAAGTATAGTAATTGTCGTTATATCGATCATATAAGCATAATATGGCTAATAATATGAGTTAGATTTATAATAATAAGAGTAATAAGTATAGTAATTGTCGTTCTATCGATCATATAAGCATAATATGGCTAATAATATGAGTTAGATCGATAATGACAAGAGTAATAAGTACAGTAATTGTAGTTCCGTCGATCATATAAGCATAATATGGCTAATAATATGTGTTAGATTGATAATAATAACAGTAATAAGTATAGTAATTGTCGTTCTATCGATAATATAAGCATAATATGGCTAATAATATGAGTTAGGCTGATAATAATAAGAGTACTAGGTATAGTAAATGTCGTGCTATCGATCATATCTGCATAATATGGTTAATAATATGAGTTAGATTGATAGTAGTGAGTGTAATAAGTATAGTAATTGTCGTTCTATCGATCATATAAGCATAATATGGCTAATAACATGAGTTAGATTGATAATAATAACAGTAATAAGTAAAGTAATTGTCGCTCTATCGATCATATAAGCATAATATGGCTAATAATATGAGTTAGGTTGATAATAATACGAGTAATAAGTATAGTAAATGTCGTGCTATCGATCATATCTGCATAATACGGTTAATAATATGAGTTAGATTGATAATAGTCAGTGTAATAAGTATAGTAATTGTCGTTCTATCGATCACATTAGCATAATAAGGTTGATAATATGAGTTAGATTGATAATAATAACAGTTATAAGTATAGTAATTGTCGTTCTATCGATAATATAAGCATAATATGGCTAATAATATGAGTTAGGTTGGTAATAATACGAGTAATAAGTATAGTAATTGTCGTTATATCGATCATATAAGCATAATATGGCTAATAATATGAGTTAGATTTATAATAATAAGAGTAATAAGTATAGTAATTGTCGTTCTATCGATCATATAAGCATAATATGGCTAATAATATGAGTTAGATCGATAATGATAACAGTAATAAGTACAGTAATTGTAGTTCTGTCGATCATATAAGCATAATATGGCTAATAATATGTGTTAGATTGATAATAATAGCAGTAATAAGTATAGTAATTGTCGTTCTATCGATAATATAAGCATAATATGGCTAATAATATGAGTTAGGTAGATAATAATAAGAGTAATAAGTATAGTGATTGTCGTTCTATCGATCATATGAGCATAATATGGCTAATAATATGAGTTAGATCGATAATGATAAGAGTAATAAGTACAGTATTTGTCGTTCTATCGATCATATAAGCATAATATGGCTAATAATATGAGTTAGATTGATAATAATAAGAGTAATGAGTATAGTAATTGTAGTTCTATCGACCATATCTGCATAATATGGTTAATAATATGAGTTAGAATGATAATAATAAGAGTAATAAGTATAGTAATTGTCGTTCTATCGATCATATCAGCATAATATGGCTAATAATATGAGTTAGATTGATAATAATAAGCGTAATAAGTATAGTAATTGTCGTTCTATCAAAAATATAAGCATAATATGGCTAATAATATGAGTTAGGTAGATAATAATAAGAGTAATAAGTATAGTAATTGTCGCTCTATCGATCATTTAAGCATAATATGGCTAATAATATGAGTTAGATTGATAATAATAAGAGTAATGAGTATAGTAATTGTCGTTCTATCGATCATATAAGCATAATATGGCTAATAATATGAGTTAGGTTGATAATAATACGAGTAATAAGTATAGTAATTGTCGTTCTATCGATCATATAAGCATAATATGGCTAATAATATGAGTTAGGCTGATAATAATAAGAGTACTAGGTATAGTAAATGTCGTGCTATCGATCATATCTGCATAATATGGTTAATAATATGAGTTAGATTGATAATAGTGAGTGTAATAAGTATAGTAATTGTCGTTCTATCGATCATATAAGCATAATATGGCTAATAACATGAGTTAGATTGATAATAATAAGAGTAATAAGTAAAGTAATTGTCGCTCTATCGATCATTTAAGCATAATATGGCTAATAATATGAGTTAGGTTGATAATAATAAGAGTAATAAGTATAGTAATTGTCGTTCTATCGATCATATCAGCATAATATGGCTAATAATATGAGTTAGATCGATAATGATAAGAGTAATAAGTATAGTATTTGTCGTTCTATCGATCATATAAGCATAATATGGCTAATAATATGAGTTAGATCGATAATGATAAGAGTAATCAGTATAGTAATTGTAGTTCTATCGTCCATATCTGCATAATATGGTTAATAATTTGAGTTAGAATGATAATAATAAGAGTAATAAGTATAGTAATTGTCGTTCTATCGATCATATCTGCATAATATGGTTAATAATATGAGTTAGATTGATAATAGTGAGTGTAATAAGTATAGTGAATGTCGTTCTATCGATCATATCAGCATAACATGGGTAATAATATGAGTTAGATTGATAATAGTGAGTGTAATAAGTATAGTAATTGTCGTTCTATCGATCATATTATCATAATATAGTTAATAATATGAGTTATATCGATAATGATAAGAGTAATAAGTATAGTAATTGTCGTTCTATCGATCATATAAGCATAATATGGCTAATAATATGAGTTAGGTAGATAATAATAAGAGTAATAAGTATAGTGATTGTCGTTCTATCGATCAAATTTGCATAATATGGTTAATAATATGAGTTAGATTGATAACAGTGAGTGTAATAAGTATGGTAGTTGTCGTTCTGTCCATCATATAAGCATAATATGGCTAATAATATGAGTTAGGCTGATAATAATAAGAGTACTAGGTATAGTAAATGTCGTGCTATCGATCATATCTGCATAATATGGTTAATAATATGAGTTAGATTGATAATAGTGAGTGTAATAAGTATAGTAATTGTCGTTCTATCGATCATATAAGCATAATATGGCTAATAACATGAGTTAGATTGATAATAATAAGAGTAATAAGTAAAGTAATTGTCGCTCTATCGATCATTTAAGCATAATATGGCTAATAATATGAGTTAGGTTGATAATAATAAGAGTAATAAGTATAGTAATTGTCGTTCTATCGATCATATCAGCATAATATGGCTAATAATATGAGTTAGATCGATAATGATAAGAGTAATAAGTATAGTATTTGTCGTTCTATCGATCATATAAGCATAATATGGCTAATAATATGAGTTAGATCGATAATGATAAGAGTAATGAGTATAGTAATTGTAGTTCTATCGTCCATATCTGCATAATATGGTTAATAATTTGAGTTAGAATGATAATAATAAGAGTAATAAGTATAGTAATTGTCGTTCTATCGATCATATCTGCATAATATGGTTAATAATATGAGTTAGATTGATAATAGTGAGTGTAATAAGTACAGTGAATGTCGTTCTATCGATCATATCAGCATAACATGGGTAATAATATGAGTTAGATTGATAATAGTGAGTGTAATAAGTATAGTAATTGTCGTTCTATCGATCATATTATCATAATATAGTTAATAATATGAGTTATATCGATAATGATAAGAGTAATAAGTATAGTAATTGTCGTTCTATCGATCATATAAGCATAATATGGCTAATAACATGAGTTAGATTGATAATAATAAGAGTAATAAGTAAAGTAATTGTCGTTCTGTCGATCATATAAGCATAATATGGCTAATTATATGAGTTAGATTGATAATGACAGTAATAAGTATAGTAATTGTCGTTCTATCGATCATATCTGCATATTATGGTTAATAATATGAGTTACATTCATAATAATAAGAGTAATAAGTAAAGTAATTGTCGCTCTATCGATCATTTAAGCATAATATGGCTAATAATATGAGTTAGGTTGATAATAATAAGAGTAATAAGTATAGTGATTGTCGTTCTATCGATCATATAAGCATAATATGGCTAATAATATGAGTTAGATCGATAGTGATAAGAGTAATAAGTATAGTATTTGTCGTTCTATCGATCATATAAGCATAATATGGCTAATAATATGAGTTAGATCGATAATAATAAGAATAATGAGTATAGTAATTGTCGTTCTATCGATCATATAAGCATAATATGGCTAATAATATGAGTTAGGTTGATAATAATAAGAGAAATCAGTATAGTAATTGTCGTTCTATCGATCATTTAAGCATAATATGGCTAATAATATGAGTTAGGTTGATACTAATACGAGTAATCAGTATAGTAATTATCGTTCTATCGATCATATAAGTATAATATCGCTAATAATATGAGTTAGATTGATAATAATAAGCGTAATAAGTATAGTAATTGTCGTTCTATCGATCATATGAGCATAATATGGCTAATAATATGAGTTAGATCGATAATGATAAGAGTAATGAGTACAGTAATTATCGTTCTATTGATCATATAAGCATAATATCGCTAATAATATGAGTTAGATTGATAATAATAAGCGTAATAAGTATAGTAATTGTCGTTCTATCAAAAATATAAGCATAATATGGCTAATAATATGAGTTAGGTAGATAATAATAAGAGTAATAAGTATAGTAATTGTCGCTCTATCGATCATTTAAGCATAATATGGCTAATAATATGAGTTAGATTGATAATAATAAGAGTAATGAGTATAGTAATTGTCGTTCTATCGATCATATAAGCATAATATGGCTAATAATATGAGTTAGATTGATAATAATAAGCGTAATAAGTATAGTAATTGTCGTTCTATCAAAAATATAAGCATAATATGGCTGATAATATGAGTCAGGTAGATAATAATAAGAGTAATAAGTATAGTAATTGTCGTTCTATCGATCATTTAAGCATAATATGGCTAATAATATGAGTTAGATTGATAATAATAAGAGTAATGAGTATAGTAATTGTAGTTCTATCGACCATATCTCTATAATATGGTTAATAATATGAGTAAGATTGATAATATTCAGTGTAATAAGTATAGTAATTGTCGTTCTATCGATCATATTAGCATAATATGGTTGATAATATGAGTTAGATTTATAATAATAAGAGTTAGAAGTATAGTAATTGTCCTTCTATCGATCATATAAGCATAATATGGCTAATAATATGAGTTAGATTAATAATACTAAGAGCAGTGAGTATAGTAATTCTCGCTCTATCGATCATATAAGCATAATATGGCTAATAATATGAGTTAGATTGATAATAATAAGCGTAATAAGTATAGTAGTTGTCGTTCTATCAAAAATATAAGCATAATATGGCTGATAATATCAGTCAGGTAGATAATAATAGGAGTAATAAGTATAGTAATTGTCGTTCTATCGATCATTTAAGCATAATATGGCTAATAATATGAGTTAGATTGATAATAATAAGAGTAATGTGTATAGTAATTGTCGTTCTATCGATCATATAAGCATAATATGGCTAATAATATGAGTTAGATTGATAATAATAAGCGTAATAAGTATAGTAATTGTCGTCCTATCGATCATATGAGCATAATATGGCTAATAATATGAGTTAGATCGATAATGATAAGAGTAATGAGTACAGTAATTATCGTTCTATCGATCATATAAGCATAATATCGCTAATAATATGAGTTAGATTGATAATAATAAGCGTAATAAGTATAGTAATTGTCGTTCTATCGATCATATGAGCATAATATGGCTAATGATATGGGTTAGATTGATAATAATAAGAGTAATAGGTATAGTAAATGTCGTGCTATCGATCATATCTGCATAATATGGTTAATAATATGAGTTAGATTGATAATAGTGAGTGTAATAAGTATAGTAATTGTCGTTCTATCGATAATATAAGCATAATATGGCTAATAATATGAGTTAGATTGATAATACTAAGAGTAGTGAGTATAGTAATTCTCGCTCTATCGATCATATAAGCATAATATGGCTAATAATATGAGTTAGATTTATAATAGTAAGCGTAATAAGTATAGTAATTGTCGTTCTATCAAAAATATAAGCATAATATGGCTAATAATATGTGTTAGGTGGATAATAATAAGAGTAATAAGTATAGTAATTGTCGTTCTATCGATCATTTAAGCATAATATGGCTATTAATATGAGTTAGATTGATAATAATAAGAGTAATGAGTATAGTAAATGTCGTGCTATCGATCATATCTGCATAATATGGTTAATAATATGAGTTAGATTGATAATAGTGAGTGTAATAAGTATAGTAATTGTCGTTCTATCGATCATATAAGCATAATATGGCTAATAACATGAGTTAGATTGATAATAATAACAGTAATAAGTATAGTAATTGTCGTTCTATCGATAATATAAGCATAATATGGCTAATAATATGAGTTAGATTGATAATACTAAGAGTAGTGAGTATAGTAATTCTCGCACTATCGATCATATAAGCATAATATGGCTAATAATATGAGTTAGATTGATAATAATAAGCGTAATAAGTATAGTAATTGTCGTTCTATCAAAAATATAAGCATAATATGGCTAATAATATGAGTTAGGTAGATAATAATAAGAGTAATAAGTATAGTAATTGTCGTTCTATCGATCATTTAAGCATAATATGGCTAATAATATGAGTTAGATTGATAATAATAAGAGTAATGAGTATAGTAATTGTCGTTCTATCGATCATATAAGCATAATATGGCTAATAATATGAGTTAGATCGATAATGATAAGAGTAATGAGTATAGTAATTGTAGTTCTGTCGATCATATAAGCATAATATGGCTAATAATATGTGTTAGATTGATAATAATAACAGTAATAAGTATAGTAATTGTCGTTCTATCGATAATATAAGCATAATATGGCTAATAATATGAGTTAGATTGATAATAATAAGAGTAATAAGTAAAGTAATTGTCGCTCTATCGATCATTTAAGCATAATATGGCTAATAATATGAGTTAGGTTGATAATAATAAGAGTAATAAGTATAGTGATTGTCGTTCTATCGATTCAATAAGCATAATATGGCTAATAATATGAGTTAGATCGATAATGATAAGAGTAATAAGTATAGTATTTGTCGTTCTATCGATCATATAAGCATAATATGGCTAATAATATGAGTTAGATTGATAATAATAAGAGTAATGAGTATAGTAATTGTAGTTCTATCGACCATATCTGCATAATATGGTTAATAATATGAGTTAGATTGATAATATTCAGTGTAATAAGTATAGTAATTGTCGTTCTATCGATCATATTAGCATAATATGGTTGATAATATGAGTTAGATTTATAATAATAAGAGTAAGAAGTATAGTAATTGTCCTTCTATCGATCATATAAGCATAATATGGCTAATAATATGAGTTAGATTGATAATACTAAGAGCAGTGAGTATAGTAATTCTCGCTCTATCGATCATATAAGCATAATATGGCTAATAATATGAGTTAGATTGATAATAATAAGCGTAATAAGTATAGTAATTATCGTTCTATCAAAAATATAAGCATAATATGGCTGATAATATGAGTCAGGTAGATAATAATAAGAGTAATAAGTATAGTAATTGTCGTTCTATCGATCATTTAAGCATAATATGGCTAATAATATGAATTAGATTGATAATAATAAGCGTAATAAGTATAGTAATTGTCGTCCTATCGATCATATGAGCATAATATGGCTAATAATATGAGTTAGATCGATAATGATAAGAGTAATGAGTACAGTAATTATCGTTCTATCGATCATATAAGCATAATATCGCTAATAATATGAGTTAGATTGATAATAATAAGCGTAATAAGTATAGTAATTGTCGTTCTATCGATCATATGAGCATAATATGGCTAATGATATGGGTTAGATTGATAATAATAAGAGTAATAGGTATAGTAAATGTCGTGCTATCGATCATATCTGCATAATATGGTTAATAATATGAGTTAGATTGATAATAGTGAGTGTAATAAGTATAGTAATTGTCGTTCTATCGATCATATAAGCATAATATGGCTAATAACATGAGTTAGATTGATAATAATAACAGTAATAAGTATAGTAATTGTCGTTCTATCGATAATATAAGCATAATATGGCTAATAATATGAGTTAGATTGATAATACTAAGAGTAGTGAGTATAGTAATTCTCGCTCTATCGATCATATAAGCATAATATGGCTAATAATATGAGTTAGATTGATAATAATAAGCGTAATAAGTATAGTAATTGTCGTTCTATCAAAAATATAAGCATAATATGGCTAATAATATGAGTTAGGTAGATAATAATAAGAGTAATAAGTATAGTAATTGTCGTTCTATCGATCATTTAAGCATAATATGGCTAATAATATGAGTTAGATTGATAATAATAAGAGTAATGAGTATAGTAATTGTCGTTCTATCGATCATATAAGCATAATATGGCTAATAATATGAGTTAGGTTGGTAATAATACGAGTAATAAGTATAGTAATTGTCGTTATATCGATCATATAAGCATAATATGGCTAATAATATGAGTTAGATTTATAATAATAAGAGTAATAAGTATAGTAATTGTCGTTCTATCGATCATATAAGCATAATATGGCTAATAATATGAGTTAGATCGATAATGATAAGAGTAATAAGTACAGTAATTGTAGTTCCGTCGATCATATAAGCATAATATGGCTAATAATATGTGTTAGATTGATAATAATAACAGTAATAAGTATAGTAATTGTCGTTCTATCGATAATATAAGCATAATATGGCTAATAATATGAGTTAGGCTGATAATAATAAGAGTACTAGGTATAGTAAATGTCGTGCTATCGATCATATCTGCATAATATGGTTAATAATATGAGTTAGATTGATAGTAGTGAGTGTAATAAGTATAGTAATTGTCGTTCTATCGATCATATAAGCATAATATGGCTAATAACATGAGTTAGATTGATAATAATAAGAGTAATAAGTAAAGTAATTGTCGCTCTATCGATCATATAAGCATAATATCGCTAATAATATGAGTTAGATTGATAATAATAAGCGATATAAGTATAGTATTTGTCGTTCTATCGATCATATAAGCATAATATGGCTAATAATATGAGTTAGATTGATAATAATAAGAGTAATGAGTATAGTAATTGTCGTTCTATCGATCATATAAGCATAATATGGCTAATAATATGAGTTAGGTTGATAATAATACGAGTAATAAGTATAGTAAATGTCGTGCTATCGATCATATCTGCATAATACGGTTAATAATATGAGTTAGATTGATAATAGTCAGTGTAATAAGTATAGTAATTGTCGTTCTATCGATCATATTAGCATAATAAGGTTGATAATATGAGTTAGATTGATAATAATAAGAGTAATAGGTATAGTAAATGTCGTGCTATCGATCATATCTGCATAATATGGTTAATAATATGAGTTATATCGATAATGATAAGAGTAATAAGTATAGTGATTGTCGTTCTATCGATCATATAAGCATAATATGGCTAATAATATGAGTTAGATTGATAATAATAAGAGTAATGAGTATAGTAATTGTCGTTCTATCGATCATATAAGCATAATATGGCTAATAATATGAGTTAGGTTGATAATAATACGAGTAATAAGTATAGTAATTGTCGTTCTATCGATCATATAAGCATAATATGGCTAATAATATGAGTTAGATTTATAATAATAAGAGTAATAAGTATAGTAATTGTCGTTCTATCGATCATATAAGCATAATATGGCTAATAATATGAGTTAGATCCATTATGATAAGAGTAATAAGTACAGTAATTGTAGTTCTGTAGATCATATAAGCATAATATGGCTAATAATATGTGTTAGATTGATAATAATAACAGTAATAAGTATAGTAATTGTCGTTCTATCGATCATATAAGCATAATATGGCTAATAATATGAGTTAGATCGATAATGATAAGAGCAATAAGTACAGTAATTGTAGTTCCGTCGATCATATAAGCATAATATGGCTAATAATATGTGTTAGATTGATAATAATAACAGTAATAAGTATAGTAATTGTCGTTCTATCGATAATATAAGCATAATATGGCTAATAATATGAGTTAGGTTGATAATAATAAGAGTAATGAGTATAGTAAATGTCGTGCTATCGATCATATCTGCATAATATGGTTAATAATATGAGTTAGATTGATAATAGTGAGTGTAATAAGTATAGTAATTGTCGTTCTATCGATCATATAAGCATAATATGGCTAATAACATGAGTTAGATTGATAATAATAACAGTAATAAGTATAGTAATTGTCGTTCTATCGATAATATAAGCATAATATGGCTAATAATATGAGTTAGATTGATAATACTAAGAGTAGTGAGTATAGTAATTCTCGCACTATCGATCATATAAGCATAATATGGCTAATAATATGAGTTAGATTGATAATAATAAGCGTAATAAGTATAGTAATTGTCGTTCTATCAAAAATATAAGCATAATATGGCTAATAATATGAGTTAGGTAGATAATAATAAGAGTAATAAGTATAGTAATTGTCGTTCTATCGATCATTTAAGCATAATATGGCTAATAATATGAGTTAGATTGATAATAATAAGAGTAATGAGTATAGTAATTGTCGTTCTATCGATCATATAAGCATAATATGGCTAATAATATGAGTTAGATCGATAATGATAAGAGTAATGAGTATAGTAATTGTAGTTCTGTCGATCATATAAGCATAATATGGCTAATAATATGTGTTAGATTGATAATAATAACAGTAATAAGTATAGTAATTGTCGTTCTATCGATAATATAAGCATAATATGGCTAATAATATGAGTTAGATTGATAATAATAAGAGTAATAAGTAAAGTAATTGTCGCTCTATCGATCATTTAAGCATAATATGGCTAATAATATGAGTTAGGTTGATAATAATAAGAGTAATAAGTATAGTGATTGTCGTTCTATCGATTCAATAAGCATAATATGGCTAATAATATGAGTTAGATCGATAATGATAAGAGTAATAAGTATAGTATTTGTCGTTCTATCGATCATATAAGCATAATATGGCTAATAATATGAGTTAGATTGATAATAATAAGAGTAATGAGTATAGTAATTGTAGTTCTATCGACCATATCTGCATAATATGGTTAATAATATGAGTTAGATTGATAATATTCAGTGTAATAAGTATAGTAATTGTCGTTCTATCGATCATATTAGCATAATATGGTTGATAATATGAGTTAGATTTATAATAATAAGAGTAAGAAGTATAGTAATTGTCCTTCTATCGATCATATAAGCATAATATGGCTAATAATATGAGTTAGATTGATAATACTAAGAGCAGTGAGTATAGTAATTCTCGCTCTATCGATCATATAAGCATAATATGGCTAATAATATGAGTTAGATTGATAATAATAAGCGTAATAAGTATAGTAATTATCGTTCTATCAAAAATATAAGCATAATATGGCTGATAATATGAGTCAGGTAGATAATAATAAGAGTAATAAGTATAGTAATTGTCGTTCTATCGATCATTTAAGCATAATATGGCTAATAATATGAGTTAGATTGATAATAATAAGAGTAATAAGTATAGTAATTATCGTTCTATCGATCATATAAGCATAATATCGCTAATAATATGAGTTAGATTGATAATAATAAGCGTAATAAGTATAGTAATTGTCGTCCTATCGATCATATGAGCATAATATGGCTAATAATATGAGTTAGATCGATAATGATAAGAGTAATGAGTACAGTAATTATCGTTCTATCGATCATATAAGCATAATATCGCTAATAATATGAGTTAGATTGATAATAATAAGCGTAATAAGTATAGTAATTGTCGTTCTATCGATCATATGAGCATAATATGGCTAATGATATGGGTTAGATTGATAATAATAAGAGTAATAGGTATAGTAAATGTCGTGCTATCGATCATATCTGCATAATATGGTTAATAATATGAGTTAGATTGATAATAGTGAGTGTAATAAGTATAGTAATTGTCGTTCTATCGATCATATAAGCATAATATGGCTAATAACATGAGTTAGATTGATAATAATAACAGTAATAAGTATAGTAATTGTCGTTCTATCGATAATATAAGCATAATATGGCTAATAATATGAGTTAGATTGATAATACTAAGAGTAGTGAGTATAGTAATTCTCGCTCTATCGATCATATAAGCATAATATGGCTAATAATATGAGTTAGATTGATAATAATAAGCGTAATAAGTATAGTAATTGTCGTTCTATCAAAAATATAAGCATAATATGGCTAATAATATGAGTTAGGTAGATAATAATAAGAGTAATAAGTATAGTAATTGTCGTTCTATCGATCATTTAAGCATAATATGGCTAATAATATGAGTTAGATTGATAATAATAAGAGTAATGAGTATAGTAATTGTCGTTCTATCGATCATATAAGCATAATATGGCTAATAATATGAGTTAGGTTGGTAATAATACGAGTAATAAGTATAGTAATTGTCGTTATATCGATCATATAAGCATAATATGGCTAATAATATGAGTTAGATTTATAATAATAAGAGTAATAAGTATAGTAATTGTCGTTCTATCGATCATATAAGCATAATATGGCTAATAATATGAGTTAGATCGATAATGATAAGAGTAATAAGTACAGTAATTGTAGTTCCGTCGATCATATAAGCATAATATGGCTAATAATATGTGTTAGATTGATAATAATAACAGTAATAAGTATAGTAATTGTCGTTCTATCGATAATATAAGCATAATATGGCTAATAATATGAGTTAGGCTGATAATAATAAGAGTACTAGGTATAGTAAATGTCGTGCTATCGATCATATCTGCATAATATGGTTAATAATATGAGTTAGATTGATAGTAGTGAGTGTAATAAGTATAGTAATTGTCGTTCTATCGATCATATAAGCATAATATGGCTAATAACATGAGTTAGATTGATAATAATAAGAGTAATAAGTAAAGTAATTGTCGCTCTATCGATCATATAAGCATAATATCGCTAATAATATGAGTTAGATTGATAATAATAAGCGATATAAGTATAGTATTTGTCGTTCTATCGATCATATAAGCATAATATGGCTAATAATATGAGTTAGATTGATAATAATAAGAGTAATGAGTATAGTAATTGTCGTTCTATCGATCATATAAGCATAATATGGCTAATAATATGAGTTAGGTTGATAATAATACGAGTAATAAGTATAGTAAATGTCGTGCTATCGATCATATCTGCATAATACGGTTAATAATATGAGTTAGATTGATAATAGTCAGTGTAATAAGTATAGTAATTGTCGTTCTATCGATCATATTAGCATAATAAGGTTGATAATATGAGTTAGATTGATAATAATAAGAGTAATAGGTATAGTAAATGTCGTGCTATCGATCATATCTGCATAATATGGTTAATAATATGAGTTATATCGATAATGATAAGAGTAATAAGTATAGTGATTGTCGTTCCATCGATCATATAAGCATAATATGGCTAATAATATGAGTTAGATTGATAATAATAAGAGTAATGAGTATAGTAATTGTCGTTCTATCGATCATATAAGCATAATATGGCTAATAATATGAGTTAGGTTGATAATAATACGAGTAATAAGTATAGTAATTGTCGTTCTATCGATCATATAAGCATAATATGGCTAATAATATGAGTTAGATTTATAATAATAAGAGTAATAAGTATAGTAATTGTCGTTCTATCGATCATATAAGCATAATATGGCTAATAATATGAGTTAGATCCATTATGATAAGAGTAATAAGTACAGTAATTGTAGTTCTGTAGATCATATAAGCATAATATGGCTAATAATATGTGTTAGATTGATAATAATAACAGTAATAAGTATAGTAATTGTCGTTCTATCGATATTATAAGCATAATATGGCTAATAATATGAGTGAGGTTGATAATAATAAGAGTAATAAGTATAGTGATTGTCGTTCTATCGATCAAATTTGCATAATATGGTTAATAATATGAGTTAGATTGATAACAGTGAGTGTAATAAGTATGGTAGTTGTCGTTCTGTCGATCATATAAGCATAATATGGCTAATAATATGAGTTAGATCGATAATGATAAGAGTAATAAGTATAGTATTTGTCGTTCTATCGATCATATAAGCATAATATGGCTAATAATATGAGTTAGGTTGATAATAATAAGAGAAATCAGTATAGTAATTGTCGTTCTATCGATCATTTAAGCATAATATGGCTAATAATATGAGTTAGGTTGATAATAATACGAGTAATCAGTATAGTAATTATCGTTCTATCGATCATATAAGCATAATATCGCTAATAATATGAGTTAGATTGATAATAATAAGCGTAATAAGTATAGTAATTGTCGTTCTATCGATCATATGAGCATAATATGGCTAATAATATGAGTTAGATCGATAATGATAAGAGTAATGAGTACAGTAATTATCGTTCTATTGATCATATAAGCATAATATCGCTAATAATATGAGTTAGATTGATAATAATAAGCGTAATAAGTATAGTAATTGTCGTTCTATCGATCATATAAGCATAATATGGCTAATAATATGAGTTAGGTTGATAATAATACGAGTAATAAGTATAGTAATTGTCGTTCTATCGATCATATAAGCATAATATGGCTAATAATATGAGTTAGATTTACAATAATAAGAGTAATAAGTAGAGTAATTGTCGTTCTATCGATCATATAAGCATAATATGGCTAATAATATGAGTTAGGTTGATAATAATAAGAGTAATAGGTATTGTAAATGTCGTGCTATCGATTATATCTGCATAATATGGTTAATAATATGAGTTAGATTGATAATAGTGAGTGTAATAAGTATAGTAATTGTCGATCTGTCGATCATATAAGCATAATATGGCTAATAATATGAGTTAGATTGATAATAATAAGAGTAATGAGTATAGTAATTGTCGTTCTATCGATCATATAAGCATAATATGGCTAATAATATGAGTTAGGTTGATAATAATAAGAGTAATAAGTATAGTCATTGTCGTTCTATCGATCAAATTTGCATAATATGGTTAATAATATGAGTTAGATTGATAACAGTGAGTGTAATAAGTATGGTAGTTGTCGTTCTGTCGATCATATAAGCATAATATGGCTAATAATATGAGTTAGGCTGATAATAATAAGAGTACTAGGTATAGTAAATGTCGTGCTATCGATCATATCTGCATAATATGGTTAATAATATGAGTTAGATTGATAGTAGTGAGTGTAATAAGTATAGTAATTGTCGTTCTATCGATCATATAAGCATAATATGGCTAATAATATGAGATAGATTTATAATAATAAGAGTAATAAGTAGAGTAATTGTCGTTCTATCGATCATATAAGCATAATATGGCTAATAATATGAGTTAGGTTGATAATAATAAGAGTAATAAGTATAGTAAATGTCGTGCTATCGATTATATCTGCATAATATGGTTAATAATATGAGTTAGATTGATAATAGTGAGTGTAATAAGTATAGTAATTGTCGATCTGTCGATCATATAAGCATAATATGGCTAATAATATGAGTTAGATTGATAATAATAAGAGTAATGAGTATAGTAATTGTCGTTCTATCGATCATATAAGCATAATATGGCTAATAATATGAGTTAGGTTGATAATAATAAGAGTAATAAGTATAGTCATTGTCGTTCTATCGATCAAATTTGCATAATATGGTTAATAATATGAGTTAGATTGATAACAGTGAGTGTAATAAGTATGGTAGTTGTCGTTCTGTCGATCATATAAGCATAATATGGCTAATAATATGAGTTAGGCTGATAATAATAAGAGTACTAGGTATAGTAAATGTCGTGCTATCGATCATATCTGCATAATATGGTTAATAATATGAGTTAGATTGATAGTAGTGAGTGTAATAAGTATAGTAATTGTCGTTCTATCGATCATATAAGCATAATATGGCTAATAACATGAGTTAGATTGATAATAATAAGAGTAATAAGTAAAGTAATTGTCGCTCTATCGATCATTTAAGCATAATATGGCTAATAATATGAGTTAGGTTGATAATAATAAGAGTAAGAAGTATAGTGATTGTCGTTCTATCGATCATATAAGAATAATATGGCTAATAATATGAGTTAGATCGATAATGATAAGAGTAATAAGTATAGTATTTGTCGTTCTATCGATCATATAAGCATAATATGGCTAATAATATGAGTTAGATTGATAATAATAAGTGTAATGAGTATAGTAATTGTAGTTCTATCGACCATATCTGCATAATATGGTTAATAATATGAGTTAGATTGATAATATTCAGTGTAATAAGTATAGTGATTGTCGTTCTATCGATCATATTAGCATAATATGGTTGATAATATGAGTTAGATTGATAATACTAAGAGCAGTGAGTATAGTAATTCTCGCTCTATCGATCATATAAGCATAATATGGCTAATAATATGAGTTAGATTGAAAATAATAAGCGTAATAAGTATAGTAATTGTCGTTCTATCAAAAATATAAGCATAATATGGCTGATAATATGAGTCAGGTAGATAATAATAAGAGTAATAAGTATAGTAATTGTCGTTCTATCGATCATTTAAGCATAATATGGCTAATAATATGAGTTAGATTGATAATAATAAGAGTAATGAGTATAGTAATTGTAGTTCTATCGACCATATCTCTATAATATGGTTAATAATATGAGTTAGATTGATAATATTCAGTGTAATAAGTATAGTAATTGTCGTTCTATCGATCATATTAGCATAATATGGTTGATAATATGAGTTAGATTTATAATAATAAGAGTTAGAAGTATAGTAATTGTCCTTCTATCGATCATATAAGCATAATATGGCTAATAATATGAGTTAGATTGATAATACTAAGAGCAGTGAGTATAGTAATTCTCGCTCTATCGATCATATAAGCATAATATGGCTAATAATATGAGTTAGATTGATAATAATAAGCGTAATAAGTATAGTAGTTGTCGTTCTATCAAAAATATAAGCATAATATGGCTGATAATATCAGTCAGGTAGATAATAATAGGAGTAATAAGTATAGTAATTGTCGTTCTATCGATCATTTAAGCATAATATGGCTAATAATATGAGTTAGATTGATAATAATAAGAGTAATGTGTATAGTAATTGTCGTTCTATCGATCATATAAGCATAATATGGCTAATAATATGAGTTAGATTGATAATAATAAGCGTAATAAGTATAGTAATTGTCGTCCTATCGATCATATGAGCATAATATGGCTAATAATATGAGTTAGATCGATAATGATAAGAGTAATGAGTACAGTAATTATCGTTCTATCGATCATATAAGCATAATATCGCTAATAATATGAGTTAGATTGATAATAATAAGCGTAATAAGTATAGTAATTGTCGTTCTATCGATCATATGAGCATAATATGGCTAATGATATGGGTTAGATTGATAATAATAAGAGTAATAGGTATAGTAAATGTCGTGCTATCGATCATATCTGCATAATATGGTTAATAATATGAGTTAGATTGATAATAGTGAGTGTAATAAGTATAGTAATTGTCGTTCTATCGATCATATAAGCATAATATGGCTAATAACATGAGTTAGATTGATAATAATAACAGTAATAAGTATAGTAATTGTCGTTCTATCGATAATATAAGCATAATATGGCTAATAATATGAGTTAGATTTATAATAATAAGCGTAATAAGTATAGTAATTGTCGTTCTATCAAAAATATAAGCATAATATGGCTAATAATATGTGTTAGGTGGATAATAATAAGAGTAATAAGTATAGTAATTGTCGTTCTATCGATCATTTAAGCATAATATGGCTAATAATATGAGTTAGATTGATAATAATAAGAGTAATGAGTATAGTAAATGTCGTGCTATCGATCATATCTGCATAATATGGTTAATAATATGAGTTAGATTGATAATAGTGAGTGTAATAAGTATAGTAATTGTCGTTCTATCGATCATATAAGCATAATATGGCTAATAACATGAGTTAGATTGATAATAATAACAGTAATAAGTATAGTAATTGTCGTTCTATCGATAATATAAGCATAATATGGCTAATAATATGAGTTAGATTGATAATACTAAGAGTAGTGAGTATAGTAATTCTCGCACTATCGATCATATAAGCATAATATGGCTAATAATATGAGTTAGATTGATAATAATAAGCGTAATAAGTATAGTAATTGTCGTTCTATCAAAAATATAAGCATAATATGGCTAATAATATGAGTTAGGTAGATAATAATAAGAGTAATAAGTATAGTAATTGTCGTTCTATCGATCATTTAAGCATAATATGGCTAATAATATGAGTTAGATTGATAATAATAAGATTAATGAGTATAGTAATTGTCGTTCTATCGATCATATAAGCATAATATGGCTAATAATATGAGTTAGATCGATAATGATAAGAGTAATGAGTATAGTAATTGTAGTTCTGTCGATCATATAAGCATAATATGGCTAATAATATGTGTTAGATTGATAATAATAACAGTAATAAGTATAGTAATTGTCGTTCTATCGATCATATAAGCATAATATGGCTAATAATATGAGTTAGATCGATAATGATAAGAGTAATGAGTATAGTAATTGTAGTTCTGTCGATCATATAAGCATAATATGGCTAATAATATGTGTTAGATTGATAATAATAACAGTAATAAGTATAGTAATTGTCGTTCTATCGATAATATAAGCATAATATGGCTAATAATATGAGTTAGATTGATAATAATAAGAGTAATAAGTAAAGTAATTGTCGCTCTATCGATCATTTAAGCATAATATGGCTAATAATATGAGTTAGGTTGATAATAATAAGAGTAATAAGTATAGTGATTGTCGTTCTATCGATTCAATAAGCATAATATGGCTAATAATATGAGTTAGATCGATAATGATAAGAGTAATAAGTATAGTATTTGTCGTTCTATCGATCATATAAGCATAATATGGCTAATAATATGAGTTAGATTGATAATAATAAGAGTAATGAGTATAGTAATTGTAGTTCTATCGACCATATCTGCATAATATGGTTAATAATATGAGTTAGATTGATAATATTCAGTGGATTAAGTATAGTAATTGTCGTTCTATCGATCATATTAGCATAATATGGTTGATAATATGAGTTAGATTTATAATAATAAGAGTAAGAAGTATAGTAATTGTCCTTCTATCGATCATATAAGCATAATATGGCTAATAATATGAGTTAGATTGATAATACTAAGAGCAGTGAGTATAGTAATTCTCGCTCTATCGATCATATAAGCATAATATGGCTAATAATATGAGTTAGATTGATAATAATAAGCGTAATAAGTATAGTAATTATCGTTCTATCAAAAATATAAGCATAATATGGCTGATAATATGAGTCAGGTAGATAATAATAAGAGTAATAAGTATAGTAATTGTCGTTCTATCGATCATTTAAGCATAATATGGCTAATAATATGAGTTAGATTGATAATAATAAGAGTAATAAGTATAGTAATTATCGTTCTATCGATCATATAAGCATAATATCGCTAATAATATGAGTTAGATTGATAATAATAAGCGTAATAAGTATAGTAATTGTCGTCCTATCGATCATATGAGCATAATATGGCTAATAATATGAGTTAGATCGATAATGATAAGAGTAATGAGTACAGTAATTATCGTTCTATCGATCATATAAGCATAATATCGCTAATAATATGAGTTAGATTGATAATAATAAGCGTAATAAGTATAGTAATTGTCGTTCTATCGATCATATGAGCATAATATGGCTAATGATATGGGTTAGATTGATAATAATAAGAGTAATAGGTATAGTAAATGTCGTGCTATCGATCATATCTGCATAATATGGTTAATAATATGAGTTAGATTGATAATAGTGAGTGTAATAAGTATAGTAATTGTCGTTCTATCGATCATATAAGCATAATATGGCTAATAACATGAGTTAGATTGATAATAATAACAGTAATAAGTATAGTAATTGTCGTTCTATCGATAATATAAGCATAATATGGCTAATAATATGAGTTAGATTGATAATACTAAGAGTAGTGAGTATAGTAATTCTCGCTCTATCGATCATATAAGCATAATATGGCTAATAATATGAGTTAGATTGATAATAATAAGCGTAATAAGTATAGTAATTGTCGTTCTATCAAAAATATAAGCATAATATGGCTAATAATATGAGTTAGGTAGATAATAATAAGAGTAATAAGTATAGTAATTGTCGTTCTATCGATCATTTAAGCATAATATGGCTAATAATATGAGTTAGATTGATAATAATAAGAGTAATGAGTATAGTAATTGTCGTTCTATCGATCATATAAGCATAATATGGCTAATAATATGAGTTAGGTTGGTAATAATACGCGTAATAAGTATAGTAATTGTCGTTATATCGATCATATAAGCATAATATGGCTAATAATATGAGTTAGATTTATAATAATAAGAGTAATAAGTATAGTAATTGTCGTTCTATCGATCATATAAGCATAATATGGCTAATAATATGAGTTAGATCGATAATGATAAGAGCAATAAGTACAGTAATTGTAGTTCCGTCGATCATATAAGCATAATATGGCTAATAATATGTGTTAGATTGATAATAATAACAGTAATAAGTATAGTAATTGTCGTTCTATCGATAATATAAGCATAATATGGCTAATAATATGAGTTAGGTTGATAATAATAAGAGTAATAAGTATAGTGATTGTCGTTCTATCGATCAAATTTGCATAATATGGTTAATAATATGAGTTAGATTGATAACAGTGAGTGTAATAAGTATGGTAGTTGTCGTTCTGTCGATCATATAAGCATAATATGGCTAATAATATGAGTTAGGCTGATAATAATAAGAGTACTAGGTATAGTAAATGTCGTGCTATCGATCATATCTGCATAATATGGTTAATAATATGAGTTAGATTGATAGTAGTGAGTGTAATAAGTATAGTAATTGTCGTTCTATCGATCATATAAGCATAATATGGCTAATAACATGAGTTAGATTGATAATAATAAGAGTAATAAGTAAAGTAATTGTCGCTCTATCGATCATTTAAGCATAATATGGCTAATAATATGAGTTAGATTGATAATAATAAGAGTAATAAGTATAGTAATTCTCGCTCTATCGATCATATAAGCATAATATGGCTAATAATATGAGTTAGATTGATAATAATAAGCGTAATAAGTATAGTAATTGTCGTTCTATCAAAAATATAAGCGTAATATGGCTGATAATATGAGTCAGGTAGATAATAATAAGAGTAATAAGTATAGTAATTGTCGTTCTATCGATCATTTAAGCATAATATGGCTAATAATATGAGTTAGATTGATAATAATAAGAGTAATGAGTATAGTAATTGTCGTTCTATCGATCATATAAGCATAATATGGCTAATAATATGAGTTAGAGTGATAACAATAGGAGTAATAAGTATAGTAATTATCGTTCTATCGATCATATAAGCATAATATCGCTAATAATATGAGTTAGATTGATAATAATAAGCGATATAAGTATAGTATTTGTCGTTCTATCGATCATATAAGCATAATATGGCTAATAATATGAGTTAGATTGATAATAATAAGAGTAATGAGTATAGTAATTGTCGTTCTATCGATCATATAAGCATAATATGGCTAATAATATGAGTTAGGTTGATAATAATACGAGTAATAAGTATAGTAAATGTCGTGCTATCGATCATATCTGCATAATACGGTTAATAATATGAGTTAGATTGATAATAGTCAGTGTAATAAGTATAGTAATTGTCGTTCTATCGATCATATTAGCATAATAAGGTTGATAATATGAGTTAGATTGATAATAATAAGAGTAATAGGTATAGTAAATGTCGTGCTATCGATCATATCTGCATAATATGGTTAATAATATGAGTTATATCGATAATGATAAGAGTAATAAGTATAGTGATTGTCGTTCTATCGATCATATAAGCATAATATGGCTAATAACATGAGTTAGATTGATAATAATAAGAGTAATAAGTAAAGTAACTGTCGCTCTATCGATCATTTAAGCATAATATGGCTAATAATATGAGTTAGGTTGATAATAATAAGAGTAATAAGTATAGTGATTGTCGTTCTATCGATCATATAAGCATAATATGGCTAATAATATGAGTTAGATCGATAATGATAAGAGTAATAAGTATAGTATTTGTCGTTCTATCGATCATATAAGCATAATATGGCTAATAATATGAGTTAGATTGATAATAATAAGAGTAATGAGTATAGTAATTGTAGTTCTATCGACCATATCTGCATAATATGGTTAATAATATGAGTTAGATTGATAATATTCAGTGGATTAAGTATAGTAATTGTCGTTCTATCGATCATATTAGCATAATATGGTTGATAATATGAGTTAGATTTATAATAATAAGAGTAAGAAGTATAGTAATTGTCCTTCTATCGATCATATAAGCATAATATGGCTAATAATATGAGTTAGATTGATAATACTAAGAGCAGTGAGTATAGTAATTCTCGCTCTATCGATCACATAAGCATAATATGGCTAATAATATGAGTTAGATTGATAATAATAACCGTAATAAGTATAGTAATTATCGTTCTATCAAAAATATAAGCATAATATGGCTGATAATATGAGTCAGGTAGATAATAATAAGAGTAATAAGTATAGTAATTGTCGTTCTATCGATCATTTAAGCATAATATGGCTAATAATATGAGTTAGATTGATAATAATAAGAGTAATAAGTATAGTAATTATCGTTCTATCGATCATATAAGCATAATATCGCTAATAATATGAGTTAGATTGATAATAATAAGCGTAATAAGTATAGTAATTGTCGTCCTATCGATCATATGAGCATAATATGGCTAATAATATGAGTTAGATCGATAATGATAAGAGTAATGAGTACAGTAATTATCGTTCTATCGATCATATAAGCATAATATCGCTAATAATATGAGTTAGATTGATAATAATAAGCGTAATAAGTATAGTAATTGTCGTTCTATCGATCATATGAGCATAATATGGCTAATGATATGGGTTAGATTGATAATAATAAGAGTAATAGGTATAGTAAATGTCGTGCTATCGATCATATCTGCATAATATGGTTAATAATATGAGTTAGATTGATAATAGTGAGTGTAATAAGTATAGTAATTGTCGTTCTATCGATCATATAAGCATAATATGGCTAATAACATGAGTTAGATTGATAATAATAACAGTAATAAGTATAGTAATTGTCGTTCTATCGATAATATAAGCATAATATGGCTAATAATATGAGTTAGATTGATAATACTAAGAGTAGTGAGTATAGTAATTCTCGCTCTATCGATCATATAAGCATAATATGGCTAATAATATGAGTTAGATTGATAATAATAAGCGTAATAAGTATAGTAATTGTCGTTCTATCAAAAATATAAGCATAATATGGCTAATAATATGAGTTAGGTAGATAATAATAAGAGTAATAAGTATAGTAATTGTCGTTCTATCGATCATTTAAGCATAATATGGCTAATAATATGAGTTAGATTGATAATAATAAGAGTAATGAGTATAGTAATTGTCGTTCTATCGATCATATAAGCATAATATGGCTAATAATATGAGTTAGGTTGGTAATAATACGAGTAATAAGTATAGTAATTGTCGTTATATCGATCATATAAGCATAATATGGCTAATAATATGAGTTAGATTTATAATAATAAGAGTAATAAGTATAGTAATTGTCGTTCTATCGATCATATAAGCATAATATGGCTAATAATATGAGTTAGATCGATAATGATAAGAGCAATAAGTACAGTAATTGTAGTTCCGTCGATCATATAAGCATAATATGGCTAATAATATGTGTTAGATTGATAATAATAACAGTAATAAGTATAGTAATTGTCGTTCTATCGATAATATAAGCATAATATGGATAATAATATGAGTTAGGTTGATAATAATAAGAGTAATAAGTATAGTGATTGTCGTTCTATCGATCAAATTTGCATAATATGGTTAATAATATGAGTTAGATTGATAACAGTGAGTGTAATAAGTATGGTAGTTGTCGTTCTGTCGATCATATAAGCATAATATGGCTAATAATATGAGTTAGGCTGATAATAATAAGAGTACTAGGTATAGTAAATGTCGTGCTATCGATCATATCTGCATAATATGGTTAATAATATGAGTTAGATTGATAGTAGTGAGTGTAATAAGTATAGTAATTGTCGTTCTATCGATCATATAAGCATAATATGGCTAATAACATGAGTTAGATTGATAATAATAAGAGTAATAAGTAAAGTAACTGTCGCTCTATCGATCATTTAAGCATAATATGGCTAATAATATGAGTTAGGTTGATAATAATAAGAGTAATAAGTATAGTGATTGTCGTTCTATCGATCATATAAGCATAATATGGCTAATAATATGAGTTAGATCGATAATGATAAGAGTAATAAGTATAGTATTTGTCGTTCTATCGATCATATAAGCATAATATGGCTAATAATATGAGTTAGATTGATAATAATAAGAGCAGTGAGTATAGTAATTCTCGCTCTATCGATCATATAAGCATAATATGGCTAATAATATGAGTTAGATTGATAATAATAAGCGTAATAAGTATAGTAATTATCGTTCTATCAAAAATATAAGCATAATATGGCTGATAATATGAGTCAGGTAGATAATAATAAGAGTAATAAGTATAGTAATTGTCGTTCTATCGATCATTTAAGCATAATATGGCTAATAATATGAGTTAGATTGATAATAATAAGAGTAATAAGTATAGTAATTATCGTTCTATCGATCATATAAGCATAATATCGCTAATAATATGAGTTAGATTGATAATAATAAGCGTAATAAGTATAGTAATTGTCGTCCTATCGATCATATGAGCATAATATGGCTAATAATATGAGTTAGATCGATAATGATAAGAGTAATGAGTACAGTAATTATCGTTCTATCGATCATATAAGCATAATATCGCTAATAATATGAGTTAGATTGATAATAATAAGCGTAATAAGTATAGTAATTGTCGTTCTATCGATCATATGAGCATAATATGGCTAATGATATGGGTTAGATTGATAATAATAAGAGTAATAGGTATAGTAAATGTCGTGCTATCGATCATATCTGCATAATATGGTTAATAATATGAGTTAGATTGATAATAGTGAGTGTAATAAGTATAGTAATTGTCGTTCTATCGATCATATAAGCATAATATGGCTAATAACATGAGTTAGATTGATAATAATAACAGTAATAAGTATAGTAATTGTCGTTCTATCGATAATATAAGCATAATATGGCTAATAATATGAGTTAGATTGATAATACTAAGAGTAGTGAGTATAGTAATTCTCGCTCTATCGATCATATAAGCATAATATGGCTAATAATATGAGTTAGATTGATAATAATAAGCGTAATAAGTATAGTAATTGTCGTTCTATCAAAAATATAAGCATAATATGGCTAATAATATGAGTTAGGTAGATAATAATAAGAGTAATAAGTATAGTAATTGTCGTTCTATCGATCATTTAAGCATAATATGGCTAATAATATGAGTTAGATTGATAATAATAAGAGTAATGAGTATAGTAATTGTCGTTCTATCGATCATATAAGCATAATATGGCTAATAATATGAGTTAGATCGATAATGATAAGAGCAATAAGTACAGTAATTGTAGTTCCGTCGATCATATAAGCATAATATGGCTAATAATATGTGTTAGATTGATAATAATAACAGTAATAAGTATAGTAATTGTCGTTCTATCGATAATATAAGCATAATATGGCTAATAATATGAGTTAGGTTGATAATAATAAGAGTAATATGTATAGTGATTGTCGTTCTATCGATCAAATTTGCATAATATGGTTAATAATATGAGTTAGATTGATAACAGTGAGTGTAATAAGTATGGTAGTTGTCGTTCTGTCGATCATATAAGCATAATATGGCTAATAATATGAGTTAGGCTGATAATAATAAGAGTACTAGGTATAGTAAATGTCGTGCTATCGATCATATCTGCATAATATGGTTAATAATATGAGTTAGATTGATAGTAGTGAGTGTAATAAGTATAGTAATTGTCGTTCTATCGATCATATAAGCATAATATGGCTAATAACATGAGTTAGATTGATAATAATAAGAGTAATAAGTAAAGTAATTGTCGCTCTATCGATCATTTAAGCATAATATGGCTAATAATATGAGTTAGATTGATAATAATAAGAGTAATAAGTATAGTAATTCTCGCTCTATCGATCATATAAGCATAATATGGCTAATAATATGAGTTAGATTGATAATAATAAGCGTAATAAGTATAGTAATTGTCGTTCTATCAAAAATATAAGCGTAATATGGCTGATAATATGAGTCAGGTAGATAATAATAAGAGTAATAAGTATAGTAATTGTCGTTCTATCGATCATTTAAGCATAATATGGCTAATAATATGAGTTAGATTGATAATAATAAGAGTAATGAGTATAGTAATTGTCGTTCTATCGATCATATAAGCATAATATGGCTAATAATATGAGTTAGAGTGATAACAATAGGAGTAATAAGTATAGTAATTATCGTTCTATCGATCATATAAGCATAATATCGCTAATAATATGAGTTAGATTGATAATAATAAGCGATATAAGTATAGTATTTGTCGTTCTATCGATCATATAAGCCTAATATGGCTAATAATATGAGTTAGATTGATAATAATAAGAGTAATGAGTATAGTAATTGTCGTTCTATCGATCATATAAGCATAATATGGCTAATAATATGAGTTAGGTTGATAATAATACGAGTAATAAGTATAGTAAATGTCGTGCTATCGATCATATCTGCATAATACGGTTAATAATATGAGTTAGATTGATAATAGTCAGTGTAATAAGTATAGTAATTGTCGTTCTATCGATCATATTAGCATAATAAGGTTGATAATATGAGTTAGATTGATAATAATAAGAGTAATAGGTATAGTAAATGTCGTGCTATCGATCATATCTGCATAATATGGTTAATAATATGAGTTATATCGATAATGATAAGAGTAATAAGTATAGTGATTGTCGTTCTATCGATCATATAAGCATAATATGGCTAATAACATGAGTTAGATTGATAATAATAAGAGTAATAAGTAAAGTAACTGTCGCTCTATCGATCATTTAAGCATAATATGGCTAATAATATGAGTTAGGTTGATAATAATAAGAGTAATAAGTATAGTGATTGTCGTTCTATCGATCATATAAGCATAATATGGCTAATAATATGAGTTAGATCGATAATGATAAGAGTAATAAGTATAGTATTTGTCGTTCTATCGATCATATAAGCATAATATGGTTAATAATATGAGTTAGATTGATAACAGTGAGTGTAATAAGTATGGTAGTTGTCGTTCTGTCGATCATATAAGCATAATATGGCTAATAATATGAGTTAGGCTGATAATAATAAGAGTACTAGGTATAGTAAATGTCGTGCTATCGATCATATCTGCATAATATGGTTAATAATATGAGTTAGATTGATAGTAGTGAGTGTAATAAGTATAGTAATTGTCGTTCTATCGATCATATAAGCATAATATGGCTAATAACATGAGTTAGATTGATAATAATAAGAGTAATAAGTAAAGTAACTGTCGCTCTATCGATCATTTAAGCATAATATGGCTAATAATATGAGTTAGGTTGATAATAATAAGAGTAATAAGTATAGTGATTGTCGTTCTATCGATCATATAAGCATAATATGGCTAATAATATGAGTTAGATTGATAATAATAAGAGTAATAAGTAAAGTAACTGTCGCTCTATCGATCATTTAAGCATAATATGGCTAATAATATGAGTTAGGTTGATAATAATAAGAGTAATAAGTATAGTGATTGTCGTTCTATCGATCATATAAGCATAATATGGCTAATAATATGAGTTAGATCGATAATGATAAGAGTAATAAGTATAGTATTTGTCGTTCTATCGATCATATAAGCATAATATGGTTAATAATATGAGTTAGATTGATAACAGTGAGTGTAATAAGTATGGTAGTTGTCGTTCTGTCGATCATATAAGCATAATATGGCTAATAATATGAGTTAGGCTGATAATAATAAGAGTACTAGGTATAGTAAATGTCGTGCTATCGATCATATCTGCATAATATGGTTAATAATATGAGTTAGATTGATAGTAGTGAGTGTAATAAGTATAGTAATTGTCGTTCTATCGATCATATAAGCATAATATGGCTAATAACATGAGTTAGATTGATAATAATAAGAGTAATAAGTAAAGTAACTGTCGCTCTATCGATCATTTAAGCATAATATGGCTAATAATATGAGTTAGGTTGATAATAATAAGAGTAATAAGTATAGTGATTGTCGTTCTATCGATCATATAAGCATAATATGGCTAATAATATGAGTTAGATCGATAACGATAAGAGTAATAAGTATAGTATTTGTCGTTCTATCGATCATATAAGCATAATATGGCTAATAATATGAGTTAGATTGATAATAATAAGAGCAGTGAGTATAGTAATTCTCGCTCTATCGATCATATAAGCATAATATGGCTAATAATATGAGTTAGATTGATAATAATAAGCGTAATAAGTATAGTAATTATCGTTCTATCAAAAATATAAGCATAATATGGCTGATAATATGAGTCAGGTAGATAATAATAAGAGTAATAAGTATAGTAATTGTCGTTCTATCGATCATTTAAGCATAATATGGCTAATAATATGAGTTAGATTGATAATAATAAGAGTAATAAGTATAGTAATTATCGTTCTATCGATCATATAAGCATAATATCGCTAATAATATGAGTTAGATTGATAATAATAAGCGTAATAAGTATAGTAATTGTCGTCCTATCGATCATATGAGCATAATATGGCTAATAATATGAGTTAGATCGATAATGATAAGAGTAATGAGTACAGTAATTATCGTTCTATCGATCATATAAGCATAATATCGCTAATAATATGAGTTAGATTGATAATAATAAGCGTAATAAGTATAGTAATTGTCGTTCTATCGATCATATGAGCATAATATGGCTAATGATATGGGTTAGATTGATAATAATAAGAGTAATAGGTATAGTAAATGTCGTGCTATCGATCATATCTGCATAATATGGTTAATAATATGAGTTAGATTGATAATAGTGAGTGTAATAAGTATAGTAATTGTCGTTCTATCGATCATATAAGCATAATATGGCTAATAACATGAGTTAGATTGATAATAATAACAGTAATAAGTATAGTAATTGTCGTTCTATCGATAATATAAGCATAATATGGCTAATAATATGAGTTAGATTGATAATACTAAGAGTAGTGAGTATAGTAATTCTCGCTCTATCGATCATATAAGCATAATATGGCTAATAATATGAGTTAGATTGATAATAATAAGCGTAATAAGTATAGTAATTGTCGTTCTATCAAAAATATAAGCATAATATGGCTAATAATATGAGTTAGGTAGATAATAATAAGAGTAATAAGTATAGTAATTGTCGTTCTATCGATCATTTAAGCATAATATGGCTAATAATATGAGTTAGATTGATAATAATAAGAGTAATGAGTATAGTAATTGTCGTTCTATCGATCATATAAGCATAATATGGCTAATAATATGAGTTAGATCGATAATGATAAGAGCAATAAGTACAGTAATTGTAGTTCCGTCGATCATATAAGCATAATATGGCTAATAATATGTGTTAGATTGATAATAATAACAGTAATAAGTATAGTAATTGTCGTTCTATCGATAATATAAGCATAATATGGCTAATAATATGA
The DNA here is from genome assembly GCF_050947335.1 of Megachile rotundata. Taxonomy (NCBI): domain Eukaryota; kingdom Metazoa; phylum Arthropoda; class Insecta; order Hymenoptera; family Megachilidae; genus Megachile; species Megachile rotundata. The sequence continues at coordinate 65,956 of NW_027473988.1, read as the reverse complement.
GTTAGGTTGATAATAATAAGAGTAATATGTATAGTGATTGTCGTTCTATCGATCAAATTTGCATAATATGGTTAATAATATGAGTTAGATTGATAACAGTGAGTGTAATAAGTATGGTAGTTGTCGTTCTGTCGATCATATAAGCATAATATGGCTAATAATATGAGTTAGGCTGATAATAATAAGAGTACTAGGTATAGTAAATGTCGTGCTATCGATCATATCTGCATAATATGGTTAATAATATGAGTTAGATTGATAGTAGTGAGTGTAATAAGTATAGTAATTGTCGTTCTATCGATCATATAAGCATAATATGGCTAATAACATGAGTTAGATTGATAATAATAAGAGTAATAAGTAAAGTAATTGTCGCTCTATCGATCATTTAAGCATAATATGGCTAATAATATGAGTTAGATTGATAATAATAAGAGTAATAAGTATAGTAATTCTCGCTCTATCGATCATATAAGCATAATATGGCTAATAATATGAGTTAGATTGATAATAATAAGCGTAATAAGTATAGTAATTGTCGTTCTATCAAAAATATAAGCGTAATATGGCTGATAATATGAGTCAGGTAGATAATAATAAGAGTAATAAGTATAGTAATTGTCGTTCTATCGATCATTTAAGCATAATATGGCTAATAATATGAGTTAGATTGATAATAATAAGAGTAATGAGTATAGTAATTGTCGTTCTATCGATCATATAAGCATAATATGGCTAATAATATGAGTTAGAGTGATAACAATAGGAGTAATAAGTATAGTAATTATCGTTCTATCGATCATATAAGCATAATATCGCTAATAATATGAGTTAGATTGATAATAATAAGCGATATAAGTATAGTATTTGTCGTTCTATCGATCATATAAGCATAATATGGCTAATAATATGAGTTAGATTGATAATAATAAGAGTAATGAGTATAGTAATTGTCGTTCTATCGATCATATAAGCATAATATGGCTAATAATATGAGTTAGGTTGATAATAATACGAGTAATAAGTATAGTAAATGTCGTGCTATCGATCATATCTGCATAATACGGTTAATAATATGAGTTAGATTGATAATAGTCAGTGTAATAAGTATAGTAATTGTCGTTCTATCGATCATATTAGCATAATAAGGTTGATAATATGAGTTAGATTGATAATAATAAGAGTAATAGGTATAGTAAATGTCGTGCTATCGATCATATCTGCATAATATGGTTAATAATATGAGTTATATCGATAATGATAAGAGTAATAAGTATAGTGATTGTCGTTCTATCGATCATATAAGCATAATATGGCTAATAACATGAGTTAGATCGATAATGATAAGAGTAATAAGTATAGTATTTGTCGTTCTATCGATCATATAAGCATAATATGGCTAATAATATGAGTTAGATTGATAATAATAAGTGTAATGAGTATAGTAATTGTAGTTCTATCGACCATATCTGCATAATATGGTTAATAATATGAGTTAGATTGATAATAATAAGAGTAATAAGTAAAGTAATTGTCGCTCTATCGATCATTTAAGCATAATATGGCTAATAATATGAGTTAGGTTGATAATAATAAGAGTAATAAGTATAGTGATTGTCGTTCTATCGATCAAATTTGCATAATATGGTTAATAATATGAGTTAGATTGATAACAGTGAGTGTAATAAGTATGGTAGTTGTCGTTCTGTCGATCATATAAGCATAATATGGCTAATAATATGAGTTAGGCTGATAATAATAAGAGTACTAGGTATAGTAAATGTCGTGCTATCGATCATATCTGCATAATATGGTTAATAATATGAGTTAGATTGATAGTAGTGAGTGTAATAAGTATAGTAATTGTCGTTCTATCGATCATATAAGCATAATATGGCTAATAACATGAGTTAGATTGATAATAATAAGAGTAATAAGTAAAGTAATTGTCGCTCTATCGATCATTTAAGCATAATATGGCTAATAATATGAGTTAGGTTGATAATAATACGAGTAATAAGTATAGTAAATGTCGTGCTATCGATCATATCTGCATAATACGGTTAATAATATGAGTTAGATTGATAATAGTCAGTGTAATAAGTATAGTAATTGTCGTTCTATCGATCATATTAGCATAATAAGGTTGATAATATGAGTTAGATTGATAATAATAAGAGTAATAGGTATAGTAAATGTCGTGCTATCGATCATATCTGCATAATATGGTTAATAATATGAGTTATATCGATAATGATAAGAGTAATAAGTATAGTGATTGTCGTTCTATCGATCATATAAGCATAATATGGCTAATAACATGAGTTAGATTGATAATAATAAGAGTAATAAGTAAAGTAACTGTCGCTCTATCGATCATTTAAGCATAATATGGCTAATAATATGAGTTAGGTTGATAATAATAAGAGTAATAAGTATAGTGATTGTCGTTCTATCGATCATATAAGCATAATATGGCTAATAATATGAGTTAGATCGATAATGATAAGAGTAATAAGTATAGTATTTGTCGTTCTATCGATCATATAAGCATAATATGGCTAATAATATGAGTTAGATTGATAATAATAAGAGTAATGAGTATAGTAATTGTAGTTCTATCGACCATATCTGCATAATATGGTTAATAATATGAGTTAGATTGATAATATTCAGTGGATTAAGTATAGTAATTGTCGTTCTATCGATCATATTAGCATAATATGGTTGATAATATGAGTTAGATTTATAATAATAAGAGTAAGAAGTATAGTAATTGTCCTTCTATCGATCATATAAGCATAATATGGCTAATAATATGAGTTAGATTGATAATACTAAGAGCAGTGAGTATAGTAATTCTCGCTCTATCGATCACATAAGCATAATATGGCTAATAATATGAGTTAGATTGATAATAATAAGCGTAATAAGTATAGTAATTATCGTTCTATCAAAAATATAAGCATAATATGGCTGATAATATGAGTCAGGTAGATAATAATAAGAGTAATAAGTATAGTAATTGTCGTTCTATCGATCATTTAAGCATAATATGGCTAATAATATGAGTTAGATTGATAATAATAAGAGTAATAAGTATAGTAATTATCGTTCTATCGATCATATAAGCATAATATCGCTAATAATATGAGTTAGATTGATAATAATAAGCGTAATAAGTATAGTAATTGTCGTCCTATCGATCATATGAGCATAATATGGCTAATAATATGAGTTAGATCGATAATGATAAGAGTAATGAGTACAGTAATTATCGTTCTATCGATCATATAAGCATAATATCGCTAATAATATGAGTTAGATTGATAATAATAAGCGTAATAAGTATAGTAATTGTCGTTCTATCGATCATATGAGCATAATATGGCTAATGATATGGGTTAGATTGATAATAATAAGAGTAATAGGTATAGTAAATGTCGTGCTATCGATCATATCTGCATAATATGGTTAATAATATGAGTTAGATTGATAATAGTGAGTGTAATAAGTATAGTAATTGTCGTTCTATCGATCATATAAGCATAATATGGCTAATAATATGAGTTAGATTGATAATAATAAGCGTAATAAGTATAGTAATTGTCGTCCTATCGATCATATGAGCATAATATGGCTAATAATATGAGTTAGATCGATAATGATAAGAGTAATGAGTACAGTAATTATCGTTCTATCGATCATATAAGCATAATATCGCTAATAATATGAGTTAGATTGATAATAATAAGCGTAATAAGTATAGTAATTGTCGTTCTATCGATCATATGAGCATAATATGGCTAATGATATGGGTTAGATTGATAATAATAAGAGTAATAGGTATAGTAAATGTCGTGCTATCGATCATATCTGCATAATATGGTTAATAATATGAGTTAGATTGATAATAGTGAGTGTAATAAGTATAGTAATTGTCGTTCTATCGATCATATAAGCATAATATGGCTAATAACATGAGTTAGATTGATAATAATAACAGTAATAAGTATAGTAATTGTCGTTCTATCGATAATATAAGCATAATATGGCTAATAATATGAGTTAGATTTATAATAATAAGCGTAATAAGTATAGTAATTGTCGTTCTATCAAAAATATAAGCATAATATGGCTAATAATATGTGTTAGGTGGATAATAATAAGAGTAATAAGTATAGTAATTGTCGTTCTATCGATCATTTAAGCATAATATGGCTAATAATATGAGTTAGATTGATAATAATAAGAGTAATGAGTATAGTAAATGTCGTGCTATCGATCATATCTGCATAATATGGTTAATAATATGAGTTAGATTGATAATAGTGAGTGTAATAAGTATAGTAATTGTCGTTCTATCGATCATATAAGCATAATATGGCTAATAACATGAGTTAGATTGATAATAATAACAGTAATAAGTATAGTAATTGTCGTTCTATCGATAATATAAGCATAATATGGCTAATAATATGAGTTAGATTGATAATACTAAGAGTAGTGAGTATAGTAATTCTCGCACTATCGATCATATAAGCATAATATGGCTAATAATATGAGTTAGATTGATAATAATAAGCGTAATAAGTATAGTAATTGTCGTTCTATCAAAAATATAAGCATAATATGGCTAATAATATGAGTTAGGTAGATAATAATAAGAGTAATAAGTATAGTAATTGTCGTTCTATCGATCATTTAAGCATAATATGGCTAATAATATGAGTTAGATTGATAATAATAAGATTAATGAGTATAGTAATTGTCGTTCTATCGATCATATAAGCATAATATGGCTAATAATATGAGTTAGATCGATAATGATAAGAGTAATGAGTATAGTAATTGTAGTTCTGTCGATCATATAAGCATAATATGGCTAATAATATGTGTTAGATTGATAATAATAACAGTAATAAGTATAGTAATTGTCGTTCTATCGATCATATAAGCATAATATGGCTAATAATATGAGTTAGATCGATAATGATAAGAGTAATGAGTATAGTAATTGTAGTTCTGTCGATCATATAAGCATAATATGGCTAATAATATGTGTTAGATTGATAATAATAACAGTAATAAGTATAGTAATTGTCGTTCTATCGATAATATAAGCATAATATGGCTAATAATATGAGTTAGATTGATAATAATAAGAGTAATAAGTAAAGTAATTGTCGCTCTATCGATCATTTAAGCATAATATGGCTAATAATATGAGTTAGGTTGATAATAATAAGAGTAATAAGTATAGTGATTGTCGTTCTATCGATTCAATAAGCATAATATGGCTAATAATATGAGTTAGATCGATAATGATAAGAGTAATAAGTATAGTATTTGTCGTTCTATCGATCATATAAGCATAATATGGCTAATAATATGAGTTAGATTGATAATAATAAGAGTAATGAGTATAGTAATTGTAGTTCTATCGACCATATCTGCATAATATGGTTAATAATATGAGTTAGATTGATAATATTCAGTGGATTAAGTATAGTAATTGTCGTTCTATCGATCATATTAGCATAATATGGTTGATAATATGAGTTAGATTTATAATAATAAGAGTAAGAAGTATAGTAATTGTCCTTCTATCGATCATATAAGCATAATATGGCTAATAATATGAGTTAGATTGATAATACTAAGAGCAGTGAGTATAGTAATTCTCGCTCTATCGATCATATAAGCATAATATGGCTAATAATATGAGTTAGATAGATAATAATAAGCGTAATAAGTATAGTAATTATCGTTCTATCAAAAATATAAGCATAATATGGCTGATAATATGAGTCAGGTAGATAATAATAAGAGTAATAAGTATAGTAATTGTCGTTCTATCGATCATTTAAGCATAATATGGCTAATAATATGAGTTAGATTGATAATAATAAGAGTAATAAGTATAGTAATTATCGTTCTATCGATCATATAAGCATAATATCGCTAATAATATGAGTTAGATTGATAATAATAAGCGTAATAAGTATAGTAATTGTCGTCCTATCGATCATATGAGCATAATATGGCTAATAATATGAGTTAGATCGATAATGATAAGAGTAATGAGTACAGTAATTATCGTTCTATCGATCATATAAGCATAATATCGCTAATAATATGAGTTAGATTGATAATAATAAGCGTAATAAGTATAGTAATTGTCGTTCTATCGATCATATGAGCATAATATGGCTAATGATATGGGTTAGATTGATAATAATAAGAGTAATAGGTATAGTAAATGTCGTGCTATCGATCATATCTGCATAATATGGTTAATAATATGAGTTAGATTGATAATAGTGAGTGTAATAAGTATAGTAATTGTCGTTCTATCGATCATATAAGCATAATATGGCTAATAACATGAGTTAGATTGATAATAATAACAGTAATAAGTATAGTAATTGTCGTTCTATCGATAATATAAGCATAATATGGCTAATAATATGAGTTAGATTGATAATACTAAGAGTAGTGAGTATAGTAATTCTCGCTCTATCGATCATATAAGCATAATATGGCTAATAATATGAGTTAGATTGATAATAATAAGCGTAATAAGTATAGTAATTGTCGTTCTATCAAAAATATAAGCATAATATGGCTAATAATATGAGTTAGGTAGATAATAATAAGAGTAATAAGTATAGTAATTGTCGTTCTATCGATCATTTAAGCATAATATGGCTAATAATATGAGTTAGATTGATAATAATAAGAGTAATGAGTATAGTAATTGTCGTTCTATCGATCATATAAGCATAATATGGCTAATAATATGAGTTAGGTTGGTAATAATACGCGTAATAAGTATAGTAATTGTCGTTATATCGATCATATAAGCATAATATGGCTAATAATATGAGTTAGATTTATAATAATAAGAGTAATAAGTATAGTAATTGTCGTTCTATCGATCATATAAGCATAATATGGCTAATAATATGAGTTAGATCGATAATGATAAGAGCAATAAGTACAGTAATTGTAGTTCCGTCGATCATATAAGCATAATATGGCTAATAATATGTGTTAGATTGATAATAATAACAGTAATAAGTATAGTAATTGTCGTTCTATCGATAATATAAGCATAATATGGCTAATAATATGAGTTAGGTTGATAATAATAAGAGTAATAAGTATAGTGATTGTCGTTCTATCGATCAAATTTGCATAATATGGTTAATAATATGAGTTAGATTGATAACAGTGAGTGTAATAAGTATGGTAGTTGTCGTTCTGTCGATCATATAAGCATAATATGGCTAATAATATGAGTTAGGCTGATAATAATAAGAGTACTAGGTATAGTAAATGTCGTGCTATCGATCATATCTGCATAATATGGTTAATAATATGAGTTAGATTGATAGTAGTGAGTGTAATAAGTATAGTAATTGTCGTTCTATCGATCATATAAGCATAATATGGCTAATAACATGAGTTAGATTGATAATAATAAGAGTAATAAGTAAAGTAATTGTCGCTCTATCGATCATTTAAGCATAATATGGCTAATAATATGAGTTAGATTGATAATAATAAGAGTAATAAGTATAGTAATTCTCGCTCTATCGATCATATAAGCATAATATGGCTAATAATATGAGTTAGATTGATAATAATAAGCGTAATAAGTATAGTAATTGTCGTTCTATCAAAAATATAAGCGTAATATGGCTGATAATATGAGTCAGGTAGATAATAATAAGAGTAATAAGTATAGTAATTGTCGTTCTATCGATCATTTAAGCATAATATGGCTAATAATATGAGTTAGATTGATAATAATAAGAGTAATGAGTATAGTAATTGTCGTTCTATCGATCATATAAGCATAATATGGCTAATAATATGAGTTAGAGTGATAACAATAGGAGTAATAAGTATAGTAATTATCGTTCTATCGATCATATAAGCATAATATCGCTAATAATATGAGTTAGATTGATAATAATAAGCGATATAAGTATAGTATTTGTCGTTCTATCGATCATATAAGCATAATATGGCTAATAATATGAGTTAGATTGATAATAATAAGAGTAATGAGTATAGTAATTGTCGTTCTATCGATCATATAAGCATAATATGGCTAATAATATGAGTTAGGTTGATAATAATACGAGTAATAAGTATAGTAAATGTCGTGCTATCGATCATATCTGCATAATACGGTTAATAATATGAGTTAGATTGATAATAGTCAGTGTAATAAGTATAGTAATTGTCGTTCTATCGATCATATTAGCATAATAAGGTTGATAATATGAGTTAGATTGATAATAATAAGAGTAATAGGTATAGTAAATGTCGTGCTATCGATCATATCTGCATAATATGGTTAATAATATGAGTTATATCGATAATGATAAGAGTAATAAGTATAGTGATTGTCGTTCTATCGATCATATAAGCATAATATGGCTAATAACATGAGTTAGATTGATAATAATAAGAGTAATAAGTAAAGTAACTGTCGCTCTATCGATCATTTAAGCATAATATGGCTAATAATATGAGTTAGGTTGATAATAATAAGAGTAATAAGTATAGTGATTGTCGTTCTATCGATCATATAAGCATAATATGGCTAATAATATGAGTTAGATCGATAATGATAAGAGTAATAAGTATAGTATTTGTCGTTCTATCGATCATATAAGCATAATATGGCTAATAATATGAGTTAGATTGATAATAATAAGAGTAATGAGTATAGTAATTGTAGTTCTATCGACCATATCTGCATAATATGGTTAATAATATGAGTTAGATTGATAATATTCAGTGGATTAAGTATAGTAATTGTCGTTCTATCGATCATATTAGCATAATATGGTTGATAATATGAGTTAGATTTATAATAATAAGAGTAAGAAGTATAGTAATTGTCCTTCTATCGATCATATAAGCATAATATGGCTAATAATATGAGTTAGATTGATAATACTAAGAGCAGTGAGTATAGTAATTCTCGCTCTATCGATCACATAAGCATAATATGGCTAATAATATGAGTTAGATTGATAATAATAACCGTAATAAGTATAGTAATTATCGTTCTATCAAAAATATAAGCATAATATGGCTGATAATATGAGTCAGGTAGATAATAATAAGAGTAATAAGTATAGTAATTGTCGTTCTATCGATCATTTAAGCATAATATGGCTAATAATATGAGTTAGATTGATAATAATAAGAGTAATAAGTATAGTAATTATCGTTCTATCGATCATATAAGCATAATATCGCTAATAATATGAGTTAGATTGATAATAATAAGCGTAATAAGTATAGTAATTGTCGTCCTATCGATCATATGAGCATAATATGGCTAATAATATGAGTTAGATCGATAATGATAAGAGTAATGAGTACAGTAATTATCGTTCTATCGATCATATAAGCATAATATCGCTAATAATATGAGTTAGATTGATAATAATAAGCGTAATAAGTATAGTAATTGTCGTTCTATCGATCATATGAGCATAATATGGCTAATGATATGGGTTAGATTGATAATAATAAGAGTAATAGGTATAGTAAATGTCGTGCTATCGATCATATCTGCATAATATGGTTAATAATATGAGTTAGATTGATAATAGTGAGTGTAATAAGTATAGTAATTGTCGTTCTATCGATCATATAAGCATAATATGGCTAATAACATGAGTTAGATTGATAATAATAACAGTAATAAGTATAGTAATTGTCGTTCTATCGATAATATAAGCATAATATGGCTAATAATATGAGTTAGATTGATAATACTAAGAGTAGTGAGTATAGTAATTCTCGCTCTATCGATCATATAAGCATAATATGGCTAATAATATGAGTTAGATTGATAATAATAAGCGTAATAAGTATAGTAATTGTCGTTCTATCAAAAATATAAGCATAATATGGCTAATAATATGAGTTAGGTAGATAATAATAAGAGTAATAAGTATAGTAATTGTCGTTCTATCGATCATTTAAGCATAATATGGCTAATAATATGAGTTAGATTGATAATAATAAGAGTAATGAGTATAGTAATTGTCGTTCTATCGATCATATAAGCATAATATGGCTAATAATATGAGTTAGGTTGGTAATAATACGAGTAATAAGTATAGTAATTGTCGTTATATCGATCATATAAGCATAATATGGCTAATAATATGAGTTAGATTTATAATAATAAGAGTAATAAGTATAGTAATTGTCGTTCTATCGATCATATAAGCATAATATGGCTAATAATATGAGTTAGATCGATAATGATAAGAGCAATAAGTACAGTAATTGTAGTTCCGTCGATCATATAAGCATAATATGGCTAATAATATGTGTTAGATTGATAATAATAACAGTAATAAGTATAGTAATTGTCGTTCTATCGATAATATAAGCATAATATGGATAATAATATGAGTTAGGTTGATAATAATAAGAGTAATAAGTATAGTGATTGTCGTTCTATCGATCAAATTTGCATAATATGGTTAATAATATGAGTTAGATTGATAACAGTGAGTGTAATAAGTATGGTAGTTGTCGTTCTGTCGATCATATAAGCATAATATGGCTAATAATATGAGTTAGGCTGATAATAATAAGAGTACTAGGTATAGTAAATGTCGTGCTATCGATCATATCTGCATAATATGGTTAATAATATGAGTTAGATTGATAGTAGTGAGTGTAATAAGTATAGTAATTGTCGTTCTATCGATCATATAAGCATAATATGGCTAATAACATGAGTTAGATTGATAATAATAAGAGTAATAAGTAAAGTAACTGTCGCTCTATCGATCATTTAAGCATAATATGGCTAATAATATGAGTTAGGTTGATAATAATAAGAGTAATAAGTATAGTGATTGTCGTTCTATCGATCATATAAGCATAATATGGCTAATAATATGAGTTAGATCGATAATGATAAGAGTAATAAGTATAGTATTTGTCGTTCTATCGATCATATAAGCATAATATGGCTAATAATATGAGTTAGATCGATAATGATAAGAGTAATGAGTACAGTAATTATCGTTCTATCGATCATATAAGCATAATATCGCTAATAATATGAGTTAGATTGATAATAATAAGCGTAATAAGTATAGTAATTGTCGTTCTATCGATCATATGAGCATAATATGGCTAATGATATGGGTTAGATTGATAATAATAAGAGTAATAGGTATAGTAAATGTCGTGCTATCGATCATATCTGCATAATATGGTTAATAATATGAGTTAGATTGATAATAGTGAGTGTAATAAGTATAGTAATTGTCGTTCTATCGATCATATAAGCATAATATGGCTAATAACATGAGTTAGATTGATAATAATAACAGTAATAAGTATAGTAATTGACGTTCTATCGATAATATAAGCATAATATGGCTAATAATATGAGTTAGGTTGGTAATAATACGAGTAATAAGTATAGTAATTGTCGTTATATCGATCATATAAGCATAATATGGCTAATAATATGAGTTAGATTTATAATAATAAGAGTAATAAGTATAGTAATTGTCGTTCTATCGATCATATAAGCATAATATGGCTAATAATATGAGTTAGATCGATAATGATAAGAGTAATAAGTACAGTAATTGTAGTTCTGTCGATCATATAAGCATAATATGGCTAATAATATGTGTTAGATTGATAATAATAACAGTAATAAGTATAGTAATTGTCGTTCTATCGATAATATGAGCATAATATGGCTAATAATATGAGTTAGGTTGATAATAATAAGAGTAATAAGTATAGTGATTGTCGTTCTATCGATCAAATTTGCATAATATGGTTAATAATATGAGTTAGATTGATAACAGTGAGTGTAATAAGTATGGTAGTTGTCGTTCTGTCGATCATATAAGCATAATATGGCTAATAATATGAGTTAGGCTGATAATAATAAGAGTACTAGGTATAGTAAATGTCGTGCTATCGATCATATCTGCATAATATGGTTAATAATATGAGTTAGATTGATAGTAGTGAGTGTAATAAGTATAGTAATTGTCGTTCTATCGATCATATAAGCATAATATGGCTAATAACATGAGTTAGATTGATAATAATAAGAGTAATAAGTAAAGTAATTGTCGCTCTATCGATCATTTAAGCATAATATGGCTAATAATATGAGTTAGGTTGATAATAATAAGAGTAATAAGTATAGTGATTGTCGTTCTATCGATCATATAAGCATAATATGGCTAATAATATGAGTTAGATCGATAATGATAAGAGTAATAAGTATAGTATTTGTCGTTCTATCGATCATATAAGCATAATAAGGCTAATAATATGAGTTAGATTGATAATAATAAGAGTAATGAGTATAGTAATTGTAGTTCTATCGACCATATCTGCATAATATGGTTAATAATATGAGTTAGATTGATAATATTCAGTGTAATACGTATAGTAATTGTCGTTCTATCGATCATATTAGCATAATATGGTTGATAATATGAGTTAGATTTATAATAATAAGAGCAAGAAGTATTGTAATTGTCCTTCTATCGATCATATAAGCATAATATGGCTAATAATATGAGTTAGATCGATTATGATAAGAGTAATAAGTACAGTAATTGTAGTTCTGTAGATCATATAAGCATAATATGGCTAATAATATGTGTTAGATTGATAATAATAACAGTAATAAGTATAGTAATTGTCGTTCTATCGATAATATAAGCATAATATGGCTAATAATATGAGTGAGGTTGATAATAATAAGAGTAATAAGTATAGTGATTGTCGTTCTATCGATCAAATTTGCATAATATGGGTAATAATATGAGTTAGATTGATAACAGTGAGTGTAATAAGTATGGTAGTTGTCGTTCTGTCGATCATATAAGCATAATATGGCTAATAATATGAGTTAGGCTGATAATAATAAGAGTACTAGGTATAGTAAATGTCGTGCTATCGATCATATCTGCATAATATGGTTAATAATATGAGTTAGATTGATAGTAGTGAGTGTAATAAGTATAGTAATTGTCGTTCTATCGATCATATAAGCATAATATGGCTAATAACATGAGTTAGATTGATAATAATAAGAGTAATAAGTAAAGTAACTGTCGCTCTATCGATCATTTAAGCATAATATGGCTAATAATATGAGTTAGGTTGATAATAATAAGAGTAATAAGTATAGTGATTGTCGTTCTATCGATCATATAAGCATAATATGGCTAATAATATGAGTTAGATCGATAATGATAAGAGTAATAAGTATAGTATTTGTCGTTCTATCGATCATATAAGCATAATATGGCTAATAATATGAGTTAGATTGATAATAATAAGAGCAGTGAGTATAGTAATTCTCGCTCTATCGATCATATAAGCATAATATGGCTAATAATATGAGTTAGATTGATAATAATAAGCGTAATAAGTATAGTAATTATCGTTCTATCAAAAATATAAGCATAATATGGCTGATAATATGAGTCAGGTAGATAATAATAAGAGTAATAAGTATAGTAATTGTCGTTCTATCGATCATTTAAGCATAATATGGCTAATAATATGAGTTAGATTGATAATAATAAGAGTAATAAGTATAGTAATTATCGTTCTATCGATCATATAAGCATAATATCGCTAATAATATGAGTTAGATTGATAATAATAAGCGTAATAAGTATAGTAATTGTCGTCCTATCGATCATATGAGCATAATATGGCTAATAATATGAGTTAGATCGATAATGATAAGAGTAATGAGTACAGTAATTATCGTTCTATCGATCATATAAGCATAATATCGCTAATAATATGAGTTAGATTGATAATAATAAGCGTAATAAGTATAGTAATTGTCGTTCTATCGATCATATGAGCATAATATGGCTAATGATATGGGTTAGATTGATAATAATAAGAGTAATAGGTATAGTAAATGTCGTGCTATCGATCATATCTGCATAATATGGTTAATAATATGAGTTAGATTGATAATAGTGAGTGTAATAAGTATAGTAATTGTCGTTCTATCGATCATATAAGCATAATATGGCTAATAACATGAGTTAGATTGATAATAATAACAGTAATAAGTATAGTAATTGTCGTTCTATCGATAATATAAGCATAATATGGCTAATAATATGAGTTAGATTGATAATACTAAGAGTAGTGAGTATAGTAATTCTCGCTCTATCGATCATATAAGCATAATATGGCTAATAATATGAGTTAGATTGATAATAATAAGCGTAATAAGTATAGTAATTGTCGTTCTATCAAAAATATAAGCATAATATGGCTAATAATATGAGTTAGGTAGATAATAATAAGAGTAATAAGTATAGTAATTGTCGTTCTATCGATCATTTAAGCATAATATGGCTAATAATATGAGTTAGATTGATAATAATAAGAGTAATGAGTATAGTAATTGTCGTTCTATCGATCATATAAGCATAATATGGCTAATAATATGAGTTAGATCGATAATGATAAGAGCAATAAGTACAGTAATTGTAGTTCCGTCGATCATATAAGCATAATATGGCTAATAATATGTGTTAGATTGATAATAATAACAGTAATAAGTATAGTAATTGTCGTTCTATCGATAATATAAGCATAATATGGCTAATAATATGAGTTAGGTTGATAATAATAAGAGTAATATGTATAGTGATTGTCGTTCTATCGATCAAATTTGCATAATATGGTTAATAATATGAGTTAGATTGATAACAGTGAGTGTAATAAGTATGGTAGTTGTCGTTCTGTCGATCATATAAGCATAATATGGCTAATAATATGAGTTAGGCTGATAATAATAAGAGTACTAGGTATAGTAAATGTCGTGCTATCGATCATATCTGCATAATATGGTTAATAATATGAGTTAGATTGATAGTAGTGAGTGTAATAAGTATAGTAATTGTCGTTCTATCGATCATATAAGCATAATATGGCTAATAACATGAGTTAGATTGATAATAATAAGAGTAATAAGTAAAGTAATTGTCGCTCTATCGATCATTTAAGCATAATATGGCTAATAATATGAGTTAGATTGATAATAATAAGAGTAATAAGTATAGTAATTCTCGCTCTATCGATCATATAAGCATAATATGGCTAATAATATGAGTTAGATTGATAATAATAAGCGTAATAAGTATAGTAATTGTCGTTCTATCAAAAATATAAGCGTAATATGGCTGATAATATGAGTCAGGTAGATAATAATAAGAGTAATAAGTATAGTAATTGTCGTTCTATCGATCATTTAAGCATAATATGGCTAATAATATGAGTTAGATTGATAATAATAAGAGTAATGAGTATAGTAATTGTCGTTCTATCGATCATATAAGCATAATATGGCTAATAATATGAGTTAGAGTGATAACAATAGGAGTAATAAGTATAGTAATTATCGTTCTATCGATCATATAAGCATAATATCGCTAATAATATGAGTTAGATTGATAATAATAAGCGATATAAGTATAGTATTTGTCGTTCTATCGATCATATAAGCCTAATATGGCTAATAATATGAGTTAGATTGATAATAATAAGAGTAATGAGTATAGTAATTGTCGTTCTATCGATCATATAAGCATAATATGGCTAATAATATGAGTTAGGTTGATAATAATACGAGTAATAAGTATAGTAAATGTCGTGCTATCGATCATATCTGCATAATACGGTTAATAATATGAGTTAGATTGATAATAGTCAGTGTAATAAGTATAGTAATTGTCGTTCTATCGATCATATTAGCATAATAAGGTTGATAATATGAGTTAGATTGATAATAATAAGAGTAATAGGTATAGTAAATGTCGTGCTATCGATCATATCTGCATAATATGGTTAATAATATGAGTTATATCGATAATGATAAGAGTAATAAGTATAGTGATTGTCGTTCTATCGATCATATAAGCATAATATGGCTAATAACATGAGTTAGATTGATAATAATAAGAGTAATAAGTAAAGTAACTGTCGCTCTATCGATCATTTAAGCATAATATGGCTAATAATATGAGTTAGGTTGATAATAATAAGAGTAATAAGTATAGTGATTGTCGTTCTATCGATCATATAAGCATAATATGGCTAATAATATGAGTTAGATCGATAATGATAAGAGTAATAAGTATAGTATTTGTCGTTCTATCGATCATATAAGCATAATATGGTTAATAATATGAGTTAGATTGATAACAGTGAGTGTAATAAGTATGGTAGTTGTCGTTCTGTCGATCATATAAGCATAATATGGCTAATAATATGAGTTAGGCTGATAATAATAAGAGTACTAGGTATAGTAAATGTCGTGCTATCGATCATATCTGCATAATATGGTTAATAATATGAGTTAGATTGATAGTAGTGAGTGTAATAAGTATAGTAATTGTCGTTCTATCGATCATATAAGCATAATATGGCTAATAACATGAGTTAGATTGATAATAATAAGAGTAATAAGTAAAGTAACTGTCGCTCTATCGATCATTTAAGCATAATATGGCTAATAATATGAGTTAGGTTGATAATAATAAGAGTAATAAGTATAGTGATTGTCGTTCTATCGATCATATAAGCATAATATGGCTAATAATATGAGTTAGATTGATAATAATAAGAGTAATAAGTAAAGTAACTGTCGCTCTATCGATCATTTAAGCATAATATGGCTAATAATATGAGTTAGGTTGATAATAATAAGAGTAATAAGTATAGTGATTGTCGTTCTATCGATCATATAAGCATAATATGGCTAATAATATGAGTTAGATCGATAATGATAAGAGTAATAAGTATAGTATTTGTCGTTCTATCGATCATATAAGCATAATATGGTTAATAATATGAGTTAGATTGATAACAGTGAGTGTAATAAGTATGGTAGTTGTCGTTCTGTCGATCATATAAGCATAATATGGCTAATAATATGAGTTAGGCTGATAATAATAAGAGTACTAGGTATAGTAAATGTCGTGCTATCGATCATATCTGCATAATATGGTTAATAATATGAGTTAGATTGATAGTAGTGAGTGTAATAAGTATAGTAATTGTCGTTCTATCGATCATATAAGCATAATATGGCTAATAACATGAGTTAGATTGATAATAATAAGAGTAATAAGTAAAGTAACTGTCGCTCTATCGATCATTTAAGCATAATATGGCTAATAATATGAGTTAGGTTGATAATAATAAGAGTAATAAGTATAGTGATTGTCGTTCTATCGATCATATAAGCATAATATGGCTAATAATATGAGTTAGATCGATAACGATAAGAGTAATAAGTATAGTATTTGTCGTTCTATCGATCATATAAGCATAATATGGCTAATAATATGAGTTAGATTGATAATAATAAGAGCAGTGAGTATAGTAATTCTCGCTCTATCGATCATATAAGCATAATATGGCTAATAATATGAGTTAGATTGATAATAATAAGCGTAATAAGTATAGTAATTATCGTTCTATCAAAAATATAAGCATAATATGGCTGATAATATGAGTCAGGTAGATAATAATAAGAGTAATAAGTATAGTAATTGTCGTTCTATCGATCATTTAAGCATAATATGGCTAATAATATGAGTTAGATTGATAATAATAAGAGTAATAAGTATAGTAATTATCGTTCTATCGATCATATAAGCATAATATCGCTAATAATATGAGTTAGATTGATAATAATAAGCGTAATAAGTATAGTAATTGTCGTCCTATCGATCATATGAGCATAATATGGCTAATAATATGAGTTAGATCGATAATGATAAGAGTAATGAGTACAGTAATTATCGTTCTATCGATCATATAAGCATAATATCGCTAATAATATGAGTTAGATTGATAATAATAAGCGTAATAAGTATAGTAATTGTCGTTCTATCGATCATATGAGCATAATATGGCTAATGATATGGGTTAGATTGATAATAATAAGAGTAATAGGTATAGTAAATGTCGTGCTATCGATCATATCTGCATAATATGGTTAATAATATGAGTTAGATTGATAATAGTGAGTGTAATAAGTATAGTAATTGTCGTTCTATCGATCATATAAGCATAATATGGCTAATAACATGAGTTAGATTGATAATAATAACAGTAATAAGTATAGTAATTGTCGTTCTATCGATAATATAAGCATAATATGGCTAATAATATGAGTTAGATTGATAATACTAAGAGTAGTGAGTATAGTAATTCTCGCTCTATCGATCATATAAGCATAATATGGCTAATAATATGAGTTAGATTGATAATAATAAGCGTAATAAGTATAGTAATTGTCGTTCTATCAAAAATATAAGCATAATATGGCTAATAATATGAGTTAGGTAGATAATAATAAGAGTAATAAGTATAGTAATTGTCGTTCTATCGATCATTTAAGCATAATATGGCTAATAATATGAGTTAGATTGATAATAATAAGAGTAATGAGTATAGTAATTGTCGTTCTATCGATCATATAAGCATAATATGGCTAATAATATGAGTTAGATCGATAATGATAAGAGCAATAAGTACAGTAATTGTAGTTCCGTCGATCATATAAGCATAATATGGCTAATAATATGTGTTAGATTGATAATAATAACAGTAATAAGTATAGTAATTGTCGTTCTATCGATAATATAAGCATAATATGGCTAATAATATGAGTTAGGTTGATAATAATAAGAGTAATATGTATAGTGATTGTCGTTCTATCGATCAAATTTGCATAATATGGTTAATAATATGAGTTAGATTGATAACAGTGAGTGTAATAAGTATGGTAGTTGTCGTTCTGTCGATCATATAAGCATAATATGGCTAATAATATGAGTTAGGCTGATAATAATAAGAGTACTAGGTATAGTAAATGTCGTGCTATCGATCATATCTGCATAATATGGTTAATAATATGAGTTAGATTGATAGTAGTGAGTGTAATAAGTATAGTAATTGTCGTTCTATCGATCATATAAGCATAATATGGCTAATAACATGAGTTAGATTGATAATAATAAGAGTAATAAGTAAAGTAATTGTCGCTCTATCGATCATTTAAGCATAATATGGCTAATAATATGAGTTAGATTGATAATAATAAGAGTAATAAGTATAGTAATTCTCGCTCTATCGATCATATAAGCATAATATGGCTAATAATATGAGTTAGATTGATAATAATAAGCGTAATAAGTATAGTAATTGTCGTTCTATCAAAAATATAAGCGTAATATGGCTGATAATATGAGTCAGGTAGATAATAATAAGAGTAATAAGTATAGTAATTGTCGTTCTATCGATCATTTAAGCATAATATGGCTAATAATATGAGTTAGATTGATAATAATAAGAGTAATGAGTATAGTAATTGTCGTTCTATCGATCATATAAGCATAATATGGCTAATAATATGAGTTAGAGTGATAACAATAGGAGTAATAAGTATAGTAATTATCGTTCTATCGATCATATAAGCATAATATCGCTAATAATATGAGTTAGATTGATAATAATAAGCGATATAAGTATAGTATTTGTCGTTCTATCGATCATATAAGCATAATATGGCTAATAATATGAGTTAGATTGATAATAATAAGAGTAATGAGTATAGTAATTGTCGTTCTATCGATCATATAAGCATAATATGGCTAATAATATGAGTTAGGTTGATAATAATACGAGTAATAAGTATAGTAAATGTCGTGCTATCGATCATATCTGCATAATACGGTTAATAATATGAGTTAGATTGATAATAGTCAGTGTAATAAGTATAGTAATTGTCGTTCTATCGATCATATTAGCATAATAAGGTTGATAATATGAGTTAGATTGATAATAATAAGAGTAATAGGTATAGTAAATGTCGTGCTATCGATCATATCTGCATAATATGGTTAATAATATGAGTTATATCGATAATGATAAGAGTAATAAGTATAGTGATTGTCGTTCTATCGATCATATAAGCATAATATGGCTAATAACATGAGTTAGATCGATAATGATAAGAGTAATAAGTATAGTATTTGTCGTTCTATCGATCATATAAGCATAATATGGCTAATAATATGAGTTAGATTGATAATAATAAGTGTAATGAGTATAGTAATTGTAGTTCTATCGACCATATCTGCATAATATGGTTAATAATATGAGTTAGATTGATAATAATAAGAGTAATAAGTAAAGTAATTGTCGCTCTATCGATCATTTAAGCATAATATGGCTAATAATATGAGTTAGGTTGATAATAATAAGAGTAATAAGTATAGTGATTGTCGTTCTATCGATCAAATTTGCATAATATGGTTAATAATATGAGTTAGATTGATAACAGTGAGTGTAATAAGTATGGTAGTTGTCGTTCTGTCGATCATATAAGCATAATATGGCTAATAATATGAGTTAGGCTGATAATAATAAGAGTACTAGGTATAGTAAATGTCGTGCTATCGATCATATCTGCATAATATGGTTAATAATATGAGTTAGATTGATAGTAGTGAGTGTAATAAGTATAGTAATTGTCGTTCTATCGATCATATAAGCATAATATGGCTAATAACATGAGTTAGATTGATAATAATAAGAGTAATAAGTAAAGTAATTGTCGCTCTATCGATCATTTAAGCATAATATGGCTAATAATATGAGTTAGGTTGATAATAATAAGAGTAAGAAGTATAGTGATTGTCGTTCTATCGATCATATAAGAATAATATGGCTAATAATATGAGTTAGATCGATAATGATAAGAGTAATAAGTATAGTATTTGTCGTTCTATCGATCATATAAGCATAATATGGCTAATAATATGAGTTAGATTGATAATAATAAGTGTAATGAGTATAGTAATTGTAGTTCTATCGACCATATCTGCATAATATGGTTAATAATATGAGTTAGATTGATAATATTCAGTGTAATAAGTATAGTGATTGTCGTTCTATCGATCATATTAGCATAATATGGTTGATAATATGAGTTAGATTGATAATACTAAGAGCAGTGAGTATAGTAATTCTCGCTCTATCGATCATATAAGCATAATATGGCTAATAATATGAGTTAGATTGATAATAATAAGCGTAATAAGTATAGTAATTGTCGTTCTATCAAAAATATAAGCATAATATGGCTGATAATATGAGTCAGGTAGATAATAATAAGAGTAATAAGTATAGTAATTGTCGTTCTATCGATCATTTAAGCATAATATGGCTAATAATATGAGTTAGATTGATAATAATAAGAGTAATGAGTATAGTAATTGTAGTTCTATCGACCATATCTCTATAATATGGTTAATAATATGAGTTAGATTGATAATATTCAGTGTAATAAGTATAGTAATTGTCGTTCTATCGATCATATTAGCATAATATGGTTGATAATATGAGTTAGATTTATAATAATAAGAGTTAGAAGTATAGTAATTGTCCTTCTATCGATCATATAAGCATAATATGGCTAATAATATGAGTTAGATTGATAATACTAAGAGCAGTGAGTATAGTAATTCTCGCTCTATCGATCATATAAGCATAATATGGCTAATAATATGAGTTAGATTGATAATAATAAGCGTAATAAGTATAGTAGTTGTCGTTCTATCAAAAATATAAGCATAATATGGCTGATAATATCAGTCAGGTAGATAATAATAGGAGTAATAAGTATAGTAATTGTCGTTCTATCGATCATTTAAGCATAATATGGCTAATAATATGAGTTAGATTGATAATAATAAGAGTAATGTGTATAGTAATTGTCGTTCTATCGATCATATAAGCATAATATGGCTAATAATATGAGTTAGATTGATAATAATAAGCGTAATAAGTATAGTAATTGTCGTCCTATCGATCATATGAGCATAATATGGCTAATAATATGAGTTAGATCGATAATGATAAGAGTAATGAGTACAGTAATTATCGTTCTATCGATCATATAAGCATAATATCGCTAATAATATGAGTTAGATTGATAATAATAAGCGTAATAAGTATAGTAATTGTCGTTCTATCGATCATATGAGCATAATATGGCTAATGATATGGGTTAGATTGATAATAATAAGAGTAATAGGTACAGTAAATGTCGTGCTATCGATCATATCTGCATAATATGGTTAATAATATGAGTTACATTGATAATAGTGAGTGTAATAAGTATAGTAATTGTCGTTCTATCGATCATATAAGCATAATATGGCTAATAACATGAGTTAGCTTGATAATAATAACAGTAATAAGTATAGTAATTGTCGTTCTATCGATAATATAAGCATAATATGGCTAATAATATGAGTTAGATTTATAATAATAAGCGTAATAAGTATAGTAATTGTCGTTCTATCAAAAATATAAGCATAATATGGCTAATAATATGTGTTAGGTGGATAATAATAAGAGTAATAAGTATAGTAATTGTCGTTCTATCGATCATTTAAGCATAATATGGCTAATAATATGAGTTAGATTGATAATAATAAGAGTAATGAGTATAGTAAATGTCGTGCTATCGATCATATCTGCATAATATGGTTAATAATATGAGTTAGATTGATAATAGTGAGTGTAATAAGTATAGTAATTGTCGTGCTATCGATCATATCTGCATAATATGGTTAATAATATGAGTTAGATTGATAATAGTGAGTGTAATAAGTATAGTAATTGTCGTTCTATCGATAATATAAGCATAATATGGCTAATAATATGAGTTAGATTGATAATACTAAGAGTAGTGAGTATAGTAATTCTCGCACTATCGATCATATAAGCATAATATGGCTAATAATATGAGTTAGATTGATAATAATAAGCGTAATAAGTATAGTAATTGTCGTTCTATCAAAAATATAAGCATAATATGGCTAATAATATGAGTTAGGTAGATAATAATAAGAGTAATAAGTATAGTAATTGTCGTTCTATCGATCATTTAAGCATAATATGGCTAATAATATGAGTTAGATTGATAATAATAAGATTAATGAGTATAGTAATTGTCGTTCTATCGATCATATAAGCATAATATGGCTAATAATATGAGTTAGATCGATAATGATAAGAGTAATGAGTATAGTAATTGTAGTTCTGTCGATCATATAAGCATAATATGGCTAATAATATGTGTTAGATTGATAATAATAACAGTAATAAGTATAGTAATTGTCGTTCTATCGATCATATAAGCATAATATGGCTAATAATATGAGTTAGATCGATAATGATAAGAGTAATGAGTATAGTAATTGTAGTTCTGTCGATCATATAAGCATAATATGGCTAATAATATGTGTTAGATTGATAATAATAACAGTAATAAGTATAGTAATTGTCGTTCTATCGATAATATAAGCATAATATGGCTAATAATATGAGTTAGATTGATAATAATAAGAGTAATAAGTAAAGTAATTGTCGCTCTATCGATCATTTAAGCATAATATGGCTAATAATATGAGTTAGGTTGATAATAATAAGAGTAATAAGTATAGTGATTGTCGTTCTATCGATTCAATAAGCATAATATGGCTAATAATATGAGTTAGATCGATAATGATAAGAGTAATAAGTATAGTATTTGTCGTTCTATCGATCATATAAGCATAATATGGCTAATAATATGAGTTAGATTGATAATAATAAGAGTAATGAGTATAGTAATTGTAGTTCTATCGACCATATCTGCATAATATGGTTAATAATATGAGTTAGATTGATAATATTCAGTGGATTAAGTATAGTAATTGTCGTTCTATCGATCATATTAGCATAATATGGTTGATAATATGAGTTAGATTTATAATAATAAGAGTAAGAAGTATAGTAATTGTCCTTCTATCGATCATATAAGCATAATATGGCTAATAATATGAGTTAGATTGATAATACTAAGAGCAGTGAGTATAGTAATTCTCGCTCTATCGATCATATAAGCATAATATGGCTAATAATATGAGTTAGATTGATAATAATAAGCGTAATAAGTATAGTAATTATCGTTCTATCAAACATATAAGCATAATATGGCTGATAATATGAGTCAGGTAGATAATAATAAGAGTAATAAGTATAGTAATTATCGTTCTATCGATCATATAAGCATAATATCGCTAATAATATGAGTTAGATTGATAATAATAAGCGTAATAAGTATAGTAATTGTCGTCCTATCGATCATATGAGCATAATATGGCTAATAATATGAGTTAGATCGATAATGATAAGAGTAATGAGTACAGTAATTATCGTTCTATCGATCATATAAGCATAATATCGCTAATAATATGAGTTAGATTGATAATAATAAGCGTAATAAGTATAGTAATTGTCGTTCTATCGATCATATGAGCATAATATGGCTAATGATATGGGTTAGATTGATAATAATAAGAGTAATAGGTATAGTAAATGTCGTGCTATCGATCATATCTGCATAATATGGTTAATAATATGAGTTAGATTGATAATAGTGAGTGTAATAAGTATAGTAATTGTCGTTCTATCGATCATATAAGCATAATATGGCTAATAACATGAGTTAGATTGATAATAATAACAGTAATAAGTATAGTAATTGTCGTTCTATCGATAATATAAGCATAATATGGCTAATAATATGAGTTAGATTGATAATACTAAGAGTAGTGAGTATAGTAATTCTCGCTCTATCGATCATATAAGCATAATATGGCTAATAATATGAGTTAGATTGATAATAATAAGCGTAATAAGTATAGTAATTGTCGTTCTATCAAAAATATAAGCATAATATGGCTAATAATATGAGTTAGGTAGATAATAATAAGAGTAATAAGTATAGTAATTGTCGTTCTATCGATCATTTAAGCATAATATGGCTAATAATATGAGTTAGATTGATAATAATAAGAGTAATGAGTATAGTAATTGTCGTTCTATCGATCATATAAGCATAATATGGCTAATAATATGAGTTAGGTTGGTAATAATACGAGTAATAAGTATAGTAATTGTCGTTATATCGATCATATAAGCATAATATGGCTAATAATATGAGTTAGATTTATAATAATAAGAGTAATAAGTATAGTAATTGTCGTTCTATCGATCATATAAGCATAATATGGCTAATAATATGAGTTAGATCGATAATGATAAGAGCAATAAGTACAGTAATTGTAGTTCCGTCGATCATATAAGCATAATATGGCTAATAATATGTGTTAGATTGATAATAATAACAGTAATAAGTATAGTAATTGTCGTTCTATCGATAATATAAGCATAATATGGCTAATAATATGAGTTAGGTTGATAATAATAAGAGTAATAAGTATAGTGATTGTCGTTCTATCGATCAAATTTGCATAATATGGTTAATAATATGAGTTAGATTGATAACAGTGAGTGTAATAAGTATGGTAGTTGTCGTTCTGTCGATCATATAAGCATAATATGGCTAATAATATGAGTTAGGCTGATAATAATAAGAGTACTAGGTATAGTAAATGTCGTGCTATCGATCATATCTGCATAATATGGTTAATAATATGAGTTAGATTGATAGTAGTGAGTGTAATAAGTATAGTAATTGTCGTTCTATCGATCATATAAGCATAATATGGCTAATAACATGAGTTAGATTGATAATAATAAGAGTAATAAGTAAAGTAATTGTCGCTCTATCGATCATTTAAGCATAATATGGCTAATAATATGAGTTAGATTGATAATAATAAGAGTAATAAGTATAGTAATTCTCGCTCTATCGATCATATAAGCATAATATGGCTAATAATATGAGTTAGATTGATAATAATAAGCGTAATAAGTATAGTAATTGTCGTTCTATCAAAAATATAAGCGTAATATGGCTGATAATATGAGTCAGGTAGATAATAATAAGAGTAATAGGTATAGTAATTGTCGTTCTATCGATCATTTAAGCATAATATGGCTAATAATATGAGTTAGATTGATAATAATAAGAGTAATGAGTATAGTAATTGTCGTTCTATCGATCATATAAGCATAATATGGCTAATAATATGAGTTAGAGTGATAACAATAGGAGTAATAAGTATAGTAATTATCGTTCTATCGATCATATAAGCATAATATCGCTAATAATATGAGTTAGATTGATAATAATAAGCGATATAAGTATAGTATTTGTCGTTCTATCGATCATATAAGCATAATATGGCTAATAATATGAGTTAGATTGATAATAATAAGAGTAATGAGTATAGTAATTGTCGTTCTATCGATCATATAAGCATAATATGGCTAATAATATGAGTTAGGTTGATAATAATACGAGTAATAAGTATAGTAAATGTCGTGCTATCGATCATATCTGCATAATACGGTTAATAATATGAGTTAGATTGATAATAGTCAGTGTAATAAGTATAGTAATTGTCGTTCTATCGATCATATTAGCATAATAAGGTTGATAATATGAGTTAGATTGATAATAATAAGAGTAATAGGTATAGTAAATGTCGTGCTATCGATCATATCTGCATAATATGGTTAATAATATGAGTTATATCGATAATGATAAGAGTAATAAGTATAGTGATTGTCGTTCTATCGATCATATAAGCATAATATGGCTAATAACATGAGTTAGATTGATAATAATAAGAGTAATAAGTAAAGTAACTGTCGCTCTATCGATCATTTAAGCATAATATGGCTAATAATATGAGTTAGGTTGATAATAATAAGAGTAATAAGTATAGTGATTGTCGTTCTATCGATCATATAAGCATAATATGGCTAATAATATGAGTTAGATCGATAATGATAAGAGTAATAAGTATAGTATTTGTCGTTCTATCGATCATATAAGCATAATATGGCTAATAATATGAGTTAGATTGATAATAATAAGAGCAGTGAGTATAGTAAATCTCGCTCTATCGATCATATAAGCATAATATGGCTAATAATATGAGTTAGATTGATAATAATAAGCGTAATAAGTATAGTAATTATCGTTCTATCAAAAATATAAGCATAATATGGCTGATAATATGAGTCGGGTAGATAATAATAAGAGTAATAAGTATAGTAATTGTCGTTCTATCGATCATTTAAGCATAATATGGCTAATAATATGAGTTAGATTGATAATAATAAGAGTAATAAGTATAGTAATTATCGTTCTATCGATCATATAAGCATAATATCGCTAATAATATGAGTTAGATTGATAATAATATGCGTAATAAGTATAGTAATTGTCGTCCTATCGATCATATGAGCATAATATGGCTAATAATATGAGTTAGATCGATAATGATAAGAGTAATGAGTACAGTAATTATCGTTCTATCGATCATATAAGCATAATATCGCTAATAATATGAGTTAGGTTGGTAATAATACGAGTAATAAGTATAGTAATTGTCGTTCTATCGATCATATAAGCATAATATGGCTAATAATATGAGTTAGATCGATAATGATAAGAGTAATAAGTACAGTAATTGTAGTTCTGTCGATCATATAAGCATAATATGGCTAACAATATGTGTTAGATTGATAATAATAACAGTAATAAGTATAGTAATTGTCGTTCTATCGATAATATAAGCATAATATGGCTAATAATATGAGTTAGGTTGATAATAATAAGAGTAATAAGTATAGTGATTGTCGTTCTATCGATCAAATTTGCATAATATGGTTAATAATATGAGTTAGATTGATAACAGTGAGTGTAATAAGTATGGTAGTTGTCGTTCTGTCGATCATATAAGCATAATATGGCTAATAATATGAGTTAGGCTGATAATAATAAGAGTACTAGGTATAGTAAATGTCGTGCTATCGATCATATCTGCATAATATGGTTAATAATATGAGTTAGATTGATAGTAGTGAGTGTAATAAGTATAGTAATTGTCGTTCTATCGATCATATAAGCATAATATGGCTAATAACATGAGTTAGATTGATAATAATAAGAGTAATAAGTAAAGTAATTGTCGCTCTATCGATCATTTAAGCATAATATGGCTAATAATATGAGTTAGGTTGATAATAATAAGAGTAATAAGTATAGTGATTGTCGTTCTATCGATCATATAAGCATAATATGGCTAATAATATGAGTTAGATCGATAATGATAAGAGTAATAAGTATAGTATTTGTCGTTCTATCGATCATATAAGCATAATATGGCTAATAATATGAGTTAGATTGATAATAATAAGAGTAATGAGTATAGTAATTGTAGTTCTATCGACCATATCTGCATAATATGGTTAATAATATGAGTTAGATTGATAATATTCAGTGTAATACGTATAGTAATTGTCGTTCTATCGATCATATTAGCATAATATGGTTGATAATATGAGTTAGATTTATAATAATAAGAGCAAGAAGTATAGTAATTGTCCTTCTATCGATCATATAAGCATAATATGGCTAATAATATGAGTTAGATCGATTATGATAAGAGTAATAAGTACAGTAATTGTAGTTCTGTAGATCATATAAGCATAATATGGCTAATAATATGTGTTAGATTGATAATAATAACAGTAATAAGTATAGTAATTGTCGTTCTATCGATAATATAAGCATAATATGGCTAATAATATGAGTGAGGTTGATAATAATAAGAGTAATAAGTATAGTGATTGTCGTTCTATCGATCAAATTTGCATAATATGGGTAATAATATGAGTTAGATTGATAACAGTGAGTGTAATAAGTATGGTAGTTGTCGTTCTGTCGATCATATAAGCATAATATGGCTAATAATATGAGTTAGGCTGATAATAATAAGAGTACTAGGTATAGTAAATGTCGTGCTATCGATCATATCTGCATAATATGGTTAATAATATGAGTTAGATTGATAGTAGTGAGTGTAATAAGTATAGTAATTGTCGTTCTATCGATCATATAAGCATAATATGGCTAATAACATGAGTTAGATTGATAATAATAAGAGTAATAAGTAAAGTAACTGTCGCTCTATCGATCATTTAAGCATAATATGGCTAATAATATGAGTTAGGTTGATAATAATAAGAGTAATAAGTATAGTGATTGTCGTTCTATCGATCATATAAGCATAATATGGCTAATAATATGAGTTAGATCGATAATGATAAGAGTAATAAGTATAGTATTTGTCGTTCTATCGATCATATAAGCATAATATGGCTAATAATATGAGTTAGATTGATAATAATAAGAGCAGTGAGTATAGTAATTCTCGCTCTATCGATCATATAAGCATAATATGGCTAATAATATGAGTTAGATTGATAATAATAAGCGTAATAAGTATAGTAATTATCGTTCTATCAAAAATATAAGCATAATATGGCTGATAATATGAGTCAGGTAGATAATAATAAGAGTAATAAGTATAGTAATTGTCGTTCTATCGATCATTTAAGCATAATATGGCTAATAATATGAGTTAGATTGATAATAATAAGAGTAATAAGTATAGTAATTATCGTTCTATCGATCATATAAGCATAATATCGCTAATAATATGAGTTAGATTGATAATAATAAGCGTAATAAGTATAGTAATTGTCGTCCTATCGATCATATGAGCATAATATGGCTAATAATATGAGTTAGATCGATAATGATAAGAGTAATGAGTACAGTAATTATCGTTCTATCGATCATATAAGCATAATATCGCTAATAATATGAGTTAGATTGATAATAATAAGCGTAATAAGTATAGTAATTGTCGTTCTATCGATCATATGAGCATAATATGGCTAATGATATGGGTTAGATTGATAATAATAAGAGTAATAGGTATAGTAAATGTCGTGCTATCGATCATATCTGCATAATATGGTTAATAATATGAGTTAGATTGATAATAGTGAGTGTAATAAGTATAGTAATTGTCGTTCTATCGATCATATAAGCATAATATGGCTAATAATATGAGTTAGATTGATAATAATAAGAGTAATGAGTATAGTAATTGTCGTTCTATCGATCATATAAGCATAATATGGCTAATAATATGAGTTAGATCGATAATGATAAGAGCAATAAGTACAGTAATTGTAGTTCCGTCGATCATATAAGCATAATATGGCTAATAATATGTGTTAGATTGATAATAATAACAGTAATAAGTATAGTAATTGTCGTTCTATCGATAATATAAGCATAATATGGCTAATAATATGAGTTAGGTTGATAATAATAAGAGTAATATGTATAGTGATTGTCGTTCTATCGATCAAATTTGCATAATATGGCTAATAACATGAGTTAGATTGATAATAATAAGAGTAATAAGTAAAGTAACTGTCGCTCTATCGATCATTTAAGCATAATATGGCTAATAATATGAGTTAGGTTGATAATAATAAGAGTAATAAGTATAGTGATTGTCGTTCTATCGATCATATAAGCATAATATGGCTAATAATATGAGTTAGATCGATAATGATAAGAGTAATAAGTATAGTATTTGTCGTTCTATCGATCATATAAGCATAATATGGCTAATAATATGAGTTAGATTGATAATAATAAGAGCAGTGAGTATAGTAAATCTCGCTCTATCGATCATATAAGCATAATATGGCTAATAATATGAGTTAGATTGATAATAATAAGCGTAATAAGTATAGTAATTATCGTTCTATCAAAAATATAAGCATAATATGGCTGATAATATGAGTCGGGTAGATAATAATAAGAGTAATAAGTATAGTAATTGTCGTTCTATCGATCATTTAAGCATAATATGGCTAATAATATGAGTTAGATTGATAATAATAAGAGTAATAAGTATAGTAATTATCGTTCTATCGATCATATAAGCATAATATCGCTAATAATATGAGTTAGATTGATAATAATATGCGTAATAAGTATAGTAATTGTCGTCCTATCGATCATATGAGCATAATATGGCTAATAATATGAGTTAGATCGATAATGATAAGAGTAATGAGTACAGTAATTATCGTTCTATCGATCATATAAGCATAATATCGCTAATAATATGAGTTAGATTGATAATAATAAGCGTAATAAGTATAGTAATTGTCGTTCTATCGATCATATGAGCATAATATGGCTAATGATATGGGTTAGATTGATAATAATAAGAGTAATAGGTATAGTAAATGTCGTGCTATCGATCATATCTGCATAATATGGTTAATAATATGAGTTAGATTGATAATAGTGAGTGTAATAAGTATAGTAATTGTCGTTCTATCGATCATATAAGCATAATATGGCTAATAACATGAGTTAGATTGATAATAATAACAGTAATAAGTATAGTAATTGACGTTCTATCGATAATATAAGCATAATATGGCTAATAATATGAGTTAGGTTGGTAATAATACGAGTAATAAGTATAGTAATTGTCGTTATATCGATCATATAAGCATAATATGGCTAATAATATGAGTTAGATTTATAATAATAAGAGTAATAAGTATAGTAATTGTCGTTCTATCGATCATATAAGCATAATATGGCTAATAATATGAGTTAGATCGATAATGATAAGAGTAATAAGTACAGTAATTGTAGTTCTGTCGATCATATAAGCATAATATGGCTAATAATATGTGTTAGATTGATAATAATAACAGTAATAAGTATAGAAATTGTCGTTCTATCGATAATATAAGCATAATATGGCTAATAATATGAGTTAGGTTGATAATAATAAGAGTAATAAGTATAGTGATTGTCGTTCTATCGATCAAATTTGCATAATATGGTTAATAATATGAGTTAGATTGATAACAGTGAGTGTAATAAGTATGGTAGTTGTCGTTCTGTCGATCATATAAGCATAATATGGCTAATAATATGAGTTAGGCTGATAATAATAAGAGTACTAGGTATAGTAAATGTCGTGCTATCGATCATATCTGCATAATATGGTTAATAATATGAGTTAGATTGATAGTAGTGAGTGTAATAAGTATAGTAATTGTCGTTCTATCGATCATATAAGCATAATATGGCTAATAACATGAGTTAGATTGATAATAATAAGAGTAATAAGTAAAGTAATTGTCGCTCTATCGATCATTTAAGCATAATATGGCTAATAATATGAGTTAGGTTGATAATAATAAGAGTAATAAGTATAGTGATTGTCGTTCTATCGATCATATAAGCATAATATGGCTAATAATATGAGTTAGATCGATAATGATAAGAGTAATAAGTATAGTATTTGTCGTTCTATCGATCATATAAGCATAATATGGCTAATAATATGAGTTAGATTGATAATAATAAGAGTAATGAGTATAGTAATTGTAGTTCTATCGACCATATCTGCATAATATGGTTAATAATATGAGTTAGATTGATAATATTCAGTGTAATACGTATAGTAATTGTCGTTCTATCGATCATATTAGCATAATATGGTTGATAATATGAGTTAGATTTATAATAATAAGAGCAAGAAGTATAGTAATTGTCCTTCTATCGATCATATAAGCATAATATGGCTAATAATATGAGTTAGATCGATTATGATAAGAGTAATAAGTACAGTAATTGTAGTTCTGTAGATCATATAAGCATAATATGGCTAATAATATGTGTTAGATTGATAATAATAACAGTAATAAGTATAGTAATTGTCGTTCTATCGATAATATAAGCATAATATGGCTAATAATATGAGTGAGGTTGATAATAATAAGAGTAATAAGTATAGTGATTGTCGTTCTATCGATCAAATTTGCATAATATGGGTAATAATATGAGTTAGATTGATAACAGTGAGTGTAATAAGTATGGTAGTTGTCGTTCTGTCGATCATATAAGCATAATATGGCTAATAATATGAGTTAGGCTGATAATAATAAGAGTACTAGGTATAGTAAATGTCGTGCTATCGATCATATCTGCATAATATGGTTAATAATATGAGTTAGATTGATAGTAGTGAGTGTAATAAGTATAGTAATTGTCGTTCTATCGATCATATAAGCATAATATGGCTAATAACATGAGTTAGATTGATAATAATAAGAGTAATAAGTAAAGTAACTGTCGCTCTATCGATCATTTAAGCATAATATGGCTAATAATATGAGTTAGGTTGATAATAATAAGAGTAATAAGTATAGTGATTGTCGTTCTATCGATCATATAAGCATAATATGGCTAATAATATGAGTTAGATCGATAATGATAAGAGTAATAAGTATAGTATTTGTCGTTCTATCGATCATATAAGCATAATATGGCTAATAATATGAGTTAGATTGATAATAATAAGAGCAGTGAGTATAGTAATTCTCGCTCTATCGATCATATAAGCATAATATGGCTAATAATATGAGTTAGATTGATAATAATAAGCGTAATAAGTATAGTAATTATCGTTCTATCAAAAATATAAGCATAATATGGCTGATAATATGAGTCAGGTAGATAATAATAAGAGTAATAAGTATAGTAATTGTCGTTCTATCGATCATTTAAGCATAATATGGCTAATAATATGAGTTAGATTGATAATAATAAGAGTAATAAGTATAGTAATTATCGTTCTATCGATCATATAAGCATAATATCGCTAATAATATGAGTTAGATTGATAATAATAAGCGTAATAAGTATAGTAATTGTCGTCCTATCGATCATATGAGCATAATATGGCTAATAATATGAGTTAGATCGATAATGATAAGAGTAATGAGTACAGTAATTATCGTTCTATCGATCATATAAGCATAATATCGCTAATAATATGAGTTAGATTGATAATAATAAGCGTAATAAGTATAGTAATTGTCGTTCTATCGATCATATGAGCATAATATGGCTAATGATATGGGTTAGATTGATAATAATAAGAGTAATAGGTATAGTAAATGTCGTGCTATCGATCATATCTGCATAATATGGTTAATAATATGAGTTAGATTGATAATAGTGAGTGTAATAAGTATAGTAATTGTCGTTCTATCGATCATATAAGCATAATATGGCTAATAACATGAGTTAGATTGATAATAATAACAGTAATAAGTATAGTAATTGTCGTTCTATCGATAATATAAGCATAATATGGCTAATAATATGAGTTAGGTTGGTAATAATACGAGTAATAAGTATAGTAATTGTCGTTATATCGATCATATAAGCATAATATGGCTAATAATATGAGTTAGATTTATAATAATAAGAGTAATAAGTATAGTAATTGTCGTTCTATCGATCATATAAGCATAATATGGCTAATAATATGAGTTAGATCGATAATGATAACAGTAATAAGTACAGTAATTGTAGTTCTGTCGATCATATAAGCATAATATGGCTAATAATATGTGTTAGATTGATAATAATAACAGTAATAAGTATAGTAATTGTCGTTCTATCGATAATATAAGCATAATATGACTAATAATATGAGTTAGGTTGATAATAATAAGAGTAATAAGTATAGTGATTGTCGTTCTATCGATCAAATTTGCATAATATGGTTAATAATATGAGTTAGATTGATAACAGTGAGTGTAATAAGTATGGTAGTTGTCGTTCTGTCGATCATATAAGCATAATATGGCTAATAATATGAGTTAGGCTGATAATAATAAGAGTACTAGGTATAGTAAATGTCGTGCTATCGATCATATCTGCATAATATGGTTAATAATAAGAGTTAGATTGATAGTAGTGAGTGTAATAAGTATAGTAATTGTCGTTCTATCGATCATATAAGCATAATATGGCTAATAACATGAGTTAGATTGATAATAATAAGAGTAATAAGTAAAGTAATTGTCGCTCTATCGATCATTTAAGCATAATATGGCTAATAATATGAGTTAGGTTGATAATAATAAGAGTAATAAGTATAGTGATTGTCGTTCTATCGATCATATAAGCATAATATGGCTAATAATATGAGTTAGATCGACAATGATAAGAGTAATAAGTATAGTATTTGTCGTTCTATCGATCATATAAGCATAATATGGCTAATAATATGAGTTAGATTGATAATAATAAGAGTAATGAGTATAGTAATTGTAGTTCTATCGACCATATCTGCATAATATGGTTAATAATATGAGTTAGATTGATAATATTCAGTGTAATAAGTATAGTAATTGTCGTTCTATCGATCATATTAGCATAATATGGTTGATAATATGAGTTAGATTTATAATAATAAGAGTAAGAAGTATAGTAATTGTCCTTCTATCGATCATATAAGCATAATATGGCTAATAATATGAGTTAGATTGATAATACTAAGAGCAGTGAGTATAGTAATTCTTGCTCTATCGACCATATAAGCATAATATGGCTAATAATATGAGTTAGATTGATAATAATAAGCGTAATAAGTATAGTAATTGTCGTTCTATCAAAAATATAAGCATTATATGGCTGATAATATGAGTCAGGTAGATAATAATAAGAGTAATAAGTATAGTAATTGTCGTTCTATCGATCATTTAAGCATAATATGGCTAATAATATGAGTTAGATTGATAATAATAAGAGTAATGAGTATAGTAATTGTCGTTCTATCGATCATATAAGCATAATATGGCTAATAATATGAGTTAGAGTGATAACAATAGGAGTAATAAGTAAAGTAATTGTCGCTCTATCGATCATTTAAGCATAATATGGCTAATAATATGAGTTAGGTTGATAATAATAAGAGTAATCAGTATAGTGATTGTCGTTCTATCGATCATATAAGCATAATATGGCTAATAATATGAGTTAGATCGATAATGATAAGAGTAATAAGTATAGTATTTGTCGTTCTATCGATCATTTAAGCATAATATGGCTAATAATATGAGTTAGATTGATAATAATAAGAGTAATGAGTATAGTAATTGTCGTTCTATCGATCATATTAGCATAGTATGGTTGATAATATGAGTTAGATTTATAATAATAAGAGTAAGAAGTATAGTAATTGTCCTTCTATCGATCATATAAGCATAATATGGCTAATAATATGAGTTAGATTGATAATACTAAGAGCAGTGAGTATAGTAATTCTCGCTCTATCGATCATATAAGCATAATATGGCTAATAATATGAGTTAGATTGATAATAATAAGCGTAATAAGTATAGTAATTGTCGTTCTATCAAAAATATAAGCATAATATGGCTAATAATATGAGTCAGGTAGATAATAATAAGAGTAATAAGTATAGTAATTGTCGTTCTATCGATCATTTAAGCATAATATGGCTAATAATATGAGTTAGATTGATAATAATAAGAGTAATGAGTATAGTAATTGTCGTTCTATCGATCATATAAGCATAATATGGCTAATAATATGAGTTAGGTTGGTAATAATACGAGTAATA
The DNA here is from genome assembly GCF_050947335.1 of Megachile rotundata. Taxonomy (NCBI): domain Eukaryota; kingdom Metazoa; phylum Arthropoda; class Insecta; order Hymenoptera; family Megachilidae; genus Megachile; species Megachile rotundata. The sequence continues at coordinate 29,492 of NW_027473988.1, read as the reverse complement.
AGTATAGTAATTGTCGTTATATCGATCATATAAGCATAATATGGCTAATAATATGAGTTAGATTTATAATAATAAGAGTAATAAGTATAGTAATTGTCGTTCAATCGATCATATAAGCATAATATGGCTAATAATATGAGTTAGATCGATAATGATAACAGTAATAAGTACAGTAATTGTAGTTCTGTCGATCATATAAGCATAATATGGCAAATAATATGTGTTAGATTGATAATAATAACAGTAATAAGTATAGTAATTGTCGTTCTATCGATAATATAAGCATAATATGACTAATAATATGAGTTAGGTTGATAATAATAAGAGTAATAAGTATAGTGATTGTCGTTCTATCGATCAAATTTGCATAATATGGTTAATAATATGAGTTAGATTGATAACAGTGAGTGTAATAAGTATGGTAGTTGTCGTTCTGTCGATCATATAAGCATAATATGGCTAATAATATGAGTTAGGCTGATAATAATAAGAGTACTAGGTATAGTAAATGTCGTGCTATCGATCATATCTGCATAATATGGTTAATAATATGAGTTAGATTGATAGTAGTGAGTGTAATAAGTATAGTAATTGTCGTTCTATCGATCATATAAGCATAATATGGCTAATAACATGAGTTAGATTGATAATAATAAGAGTAATAAGTAAAGTAACTGTCGCTCTATCGATCATTTAAGCATAATATGGCTAATAATATGAGTTAGGTTGATAATAATAAGAGTAATAAGTATAGTGATTGTCGTTCTATCGATCATATAAGCATAATATGGCTAATAATATGAGTTAGATCGATAATGATAAGAGTAATAAGTATAGTATTTGTCGTTCTATCGATCATATAAGCATAATATGGCTAATAATATGAGTTAGATTGATAATAATAAGAGCAGTGAGTATAGTAATTCTCGCTCTATCGATCATATAAGCATAATATGGCTAATAATATGAGTTAGATTGATAATAATAAGCGTAATAAGTATAGTAATTATCGTTCTATCAAAAATATAAGCATAATATGGCTGATAATATGAGTCAGGTAGATAATAATAAGAGTAATAAGTATAGTAATTGTCGTTCTATCGATCATTTAAGCATAATATGGCTAATAATATGAGTTAGATTGATAATAATAAGAGTAATAAGTATAGTAATAATCGTTCTATCGATCATATAAGCATAATATCGCTAATAATATGAGTTAGATTGATAATAATAAGCGTAATAAGTATAGTAATTGTCGTCCTATCGATCATATGAGCATAATATGGCTAATAATATGAGTTAGATCGATAATGATAAGAGTAATGAGTACAGTAATTATCGTTCTATCGATCATATAAGCATAATATCGCTAATAATATGAGTTAGATTGATAATAATAAGCGTAATAAGTATAGTAATTGTCGTTCTATCGATCATATGAGCATAATATGGCTAATGATATGGGTTAGATTGATAATAATAAGAGTAATAGGTATAGTAAATGTCGTGCTATCGATCATATCTGCATAATATGGTTAATAATATGAGTTAGATTGATAATAGTGAGTGTAATAAGTATAGTAATTGTCGTTCTATCGATCATATAAGCATAATATGGCTAATAATATGAGTTAGATTGATAATAATAAGAGTAATGAGTATAGTAATTGTCGTTCTATCGATAATATAAGCATAATATGGCTAATAATATGAGTTAGTTTGGTAATAATACGAGTAATAAGTATAGTAATTGTCGTTATATCGATCATATAAGCATAATATGGCTAATAATATGAGTTAGATTTATAATAATAAGAGTAATAAGTATAGTAATTGTCGTTCTATCGATCATATAAGCATAATATGGCTAATAATATGAGTTAGATCGATAATGATAACAGTAATAAGTACAGTAATTGTAGTTCTGTCGATCATATAAGCATAATATGGCTAATAATATGTGTTAGATTGATAATAATAACAGTAATAAGTATAGTAATTGTCGTTCTATCGATAATATAAGCATAATATGACTAATAATATGAGTTAGGTTGATAATAATAAGAGTAATAAGTATAGTGATTGTCGTTCTATCGATCAAATTTGCATAATATGGTTAATAATATGAGTTAGATTGATAACAGTGAGTGTAATAAGTATGGTAGTTGTCGTTCTGTCGATCATATAAGCATAATATGGCTAATAATATGAGTTAGGCTGATAATAATAAGAGTACTAGGTATAGTAAATGTCGTGCTATCGATCATATCTGCATAATATGGTTAATAATAAGAGTTAGATTGATAGTAGTGAGTGTAATAAGTAAAGTAATTGTCGCTCTATCGATCATTTAAGCATAATATGGCTAATAATATGAGTTAGGTTGATAATAATAAGAGTAATAAGTATAGTGATTGTCGTTCTATCGATCATATAAGCATAATATGGCTAATAATATGAGTTAGATCGACAATGATAAGAGTAATAAGTATAGTATTTGTCGTTCTATCGATCATATAAGCATAATATGGCTAATAATATGAGTTAGATTGATAATAATAAGAGTAATGAGTATAGTAATTGTAGTTCTATCGACCATATCTGCATAATATGGTTAATAATATGAGTTAGATTGATAATATTCAGTGTAATAAGTATAGTAATTGTCGTTCTATCGATCATATTAGCATAATATGGTTGATAATATGAGTTAGATTTATAATAATAAGAGTAAGAAGTATAGTAATTGTCCTTCTATCGATCATATAAGCATAATATGGCTAATAATATGAGTTAGATTGATAATACTAAGAGCAGTGAGTATAGTAATTCTTGCTCTATCGACCATATAAGCATAATGTGGCTAATAATATGAGTTAGATTGATAATAATAAGCGTAATAAGTATAGTAATTGTCGTTCTATCAAAAATATAAGCATAATATGGCTGATAATATGAGTCAGGTAGATAATAATAAGAGTAATAAGTATAGTAATTGTCGTTCTATCGATCATTTAAGCATAATATGGCTAATAATATGAGTTAGATTGATAATAATAAGAGTAATGAGTATAGTAATTGTCGTTCTATCGATCATATAAGCATAATATGGCTAATAATATGAGTTAGAGTGGTAACAATAGGAGTAATAAGTATAGTAATTATCGTTCTATCGATCATATAAGCATAATATCGCTAATAATATGAGTTAGATTGATAATAATAAGCGTAATAAGTATAGTAATTGTCGTCCTATCGATCATATGAGCATAATATGGCTAATAATATGAGTTAGATCGATAATGATAAGAGTAATGAGTACAGTAATTATCGTTCTATCGATCATATAAGCATAATATCGCTAATAATATGAGTTAGATTGATAATAATAAGCGTAATAAGTATAGTATTTGTCGTTCTATCGATCATATAAGCATAATATGGCTAATAATATGAGTTAGGTTGATAATAATAAGAGTAATGAGTATAGTAATTGTAGTTCTATCGACCATATCTGCATAATATGGTTAATAATATGAGTTAGATTGATAATATTCAGTGTAATAAGTATAGTAATTGTCGTTCTATCGATCATATTAGCATAATATGGTTGATAATATGAGTTAGATTTATAATAATAAGAGTAAGAAGTATAGTAATTGTCCTTCTATCGATCATATAAGCATAATATGGCTAATAATATGAGTTAGATTGATAATACTAAGAGCAGTGAGTATAGTAATTCTCGCTCTATCGATCATATAAGCATAATATGGCTAATAATATGAGTTAGATTGATAATAATAAGCGTAATAAGTATAGTAATTGTCGTTCTATCAAAAATATAAGCATAATATGGCTAATAATATGAGTCAGGTAGATAATAATAAGAGTAATAAGTATAGTAATTGTCGTTCTATCGATCATTTAAGCATAATATGGCTAATAATATGAGTTAGATTGATAATAATAAGAGTAATGAGTATAGTAATTGTCGTTCTATCGATCATATAAGCATAATATGGCTAATAATATGAGTTAGGTTGGTAATAATACGAGTAATAAGTATAGTAATTGTCGTTATATCGATCATATAAGCATAATATGGCTAATAATATGAGTTAGATTTATAATAATAAGAGTAATAAGTATAGTAATTGTCGTTCTATCGATCATATAAGCATAATATGGCTAATAATATGAGTTAGATCGATAATGATAAGAGTAATAAGTACAGTAATTGTAGTTCTGTCGATCATATAAGCATAATATGGCTAATAATATGTGTTAGATTGATAATAATAACAGTAATAAGTATAGTAATTGTCGTTCTATCGATAATATAAGCATAATATGGCTAATAATATGAGTTAGGTTGATAATAATAAGAGTAATAAGTATAGTGATTGTCGTTCTATCGATCAAATTTGCATAATATGGTTAATAATATGAGTTAGATTGATAACAGTGAGTGTAATAAGTATGGTAGTTGTCGTTCTGTCGATCATATAAGCATAATATGGCTAATAGTATGAGTTAGGCTGATAATAATAAGAGTACTAGGTATAGTAAATGTCGTGCTATCGATCATATCTGCATAATATGGTTAATAATATGAGTTAGATTGATAGTAGTGAGTGTAATAAGTATAGTAATTGTCGTTCTATCGATCATATAAGCATAATATGGCTAATAACATGAGTTAGATTGATAATAATAAAAGTAATAAGTAAAGCAATTGTCGCTCTATCGATCATTTAAGCATAATATGGCTAATAATATGAGTTAGGTTGATAATAATAAGAGTAATAAGTATAGTAATTCTCGCTCTCTCGATCATATAAGCATAATATGGCTAATAATATGAGTTAGATTGATAGTAATAAGAGTAATGAGTATAGTAATTGTCGTTCTATCGATCATATAAGCATAATATGGCTAATAATATGAGTTAGAGTCATAACAATAGGAGTAATAAGTATAGTAATTATCCTTCTATCGATCATATAAGCATAATATCGCTAATAATATGAGTTAGATTGATAATAATAAGCGTAATAAGTATAGTAATTGTCGTCCTATCGATCATATGAGCATAATATGGCTAATAATATGAGTTAGATCGATAATGATAAGAGTAATGAGTACAGTAATTATCGTTCTATCGATCATATAAGCATAATATCGCTAATAATATGAGTTAGATTGATAATAATAAGCGTAATAAGTATAGTATTTGTCGTTCTATCGATCATATAAGCATAATATGGCTAATAATATGAGTTAGATTGATAATAATAAGAGTAGTGAGTATAGCAATTGTCATTCTATCGATCATATAAGCATAATATGGCTAATAATATGAGTTAGGTTGATAATAATGAGTGTAATAGGTATAGTAAATGTCGTGCTATCGATCTTATCTGCATAATATGGTTAATAATATGAGTTAGATTGATAATAGTGAGTGTAATAAGTATAGTAATTGTCGTTCTATCGATCATATTAGCATAATATGGTTAATAATATGAGTTAGATTGATAATAATACGAGTAATAAGTATAGTAAATGTCGTGCTATCGATCATATCTGCATAATACGGTTAATAATATGAGTTAGATTGATAATAGTCAGTGTAATAAGTATAGTAATTGTCGTTCTATCGATCATATTAGCATAATAAGGTTGATAATATGAGTTAGATTGATAATAATAAGAGTAATAGGTATAGTAAATGTCGTGCTATCGATCATATCTGCATAATATGGTTAATAATATGAGTTATATCGATAATGATAAGAGTAATAAGTATAGTGATTGTCGTTCTATCGATCATATAAGCATAATATGGCTAATAATATGAGTTAGATTGATAATAATAAGAGTAATGAGTATAGTAATTGTCGTGCTATCGATCATATCTGCATAATACGGTTAATAATATGAGTTAGATTGATAATAGTCAGTGTAATAAGTATAGTAATTGTCGTTCTATCGATCATTTAAGCATAATATGGCTAATAATATGAGTTAGATTGATAATAATAAGAGTAATAAGTATAGTAATTATCGTTCTATCGATCATATAAGCATAATATCGCTAATAATATGAGTTAGATTGATAATAATAAGCGTAATAAGTATAGTAATTGTCGTCCTATCGATCATATGAGCATAATATGGCTAATAATATGAGTTAGATCGATAATGATAAGAGTAATGAGTACAGTAATTATCGTTCTATCGATCATATAAGCATAATATCGCTAATAATATGAGTTAGATTGATAATAATAAGCGTAATAAGTATAGTAATTGTCGTTCTATCGATCATATGAGCATAATATGGCTAATGATATGGGTTAGATTGATAATAATAAGAGTAATAGGTATAGTAAATGTCGTGCTATCGATCATATCTGCATAATATGTTTAATAATATGAGTTAGATTGATAATAGTGAGTGTAATAAGTATAGTAATTGTCGTTCTATCGATCATATAAGCATAATATGGCTAATAACATGAGTTAGATTGATAATAATAACAGTAATAAGTATAGTAATTGTCGTTCTATCGATAATATAAGCATAATATGGCTAATAACATGAGTTAGATTGATAATAATAAGAGTAATAAGTAAAGTAATTGTCGCTCTATCGATCATTTAAGCATAATATGGCTAATAATATGAGTTAGGTTGATAATAATAAGAGTAATAAGTATAGTGATTGTCGTTCTATCGATCATATAAGCATAATATGGCTAATAATATTAGTTAGATCGATAATGATAAGAGTAATAAGTATAGTATTTGTCGTTCTATCGATCATATAAGCATAATATGGCTAATAATATGAGTTAGATTGATAATAATAAGAGTACTGAGTATAGTAATTGTAGTTCTATCGACCATATCTGCATAATATGGTTAATAATATGAGTTAGATTGATAATATTCAGTGTAATAAGTATAGTAATTGTCGTTCTATCGATCATATTAGCATAATATGGTTGATAATATGAGTTAGATTTATAATAATAAGAGTAAGAAGTATAGTAATTGTCCTTCTATCGATCATATAAGCATAATATGGCTAATAATATGAGTTAGATTGATAATACTAAGAGCAGTGAGTATAGTAATTCTCGCTCTATCGACCATATAAGCATAATATGGCTAATAATATGAGTTAGATTGATAATAATAAGCGTAATAAGTATAGTAATTGTCGTTCTATCAAAAATATAAGCATAATATGGCTGATAATATGAGTCAGGTAGATAATAATAAGAGTAATAAGTATAGTAATTGTCGTTCTATCGATCATTTAAGCATAATATGGCTAATAATATGAGTTAGATTGATAATAATAAGAGTAATGAGTATAGTCATTGTCGTTCTATCGATCATATAAGCATAATATGGCTAATAATATGAGTTAGAGTGATAACAATAGGAGTAATAAGTATAGTAATTATCGTTCTATCGATCATATAAGCATAATATCGCTAATAATATGAGTTAGATTGATAATAATAAGCGTAATAAGTATAGTAATTGTCGTCCTATCGATCATATGAGCATAATATGGCTAATAATATGAGTTAGATCGATAATGATAAGAGTAATGAGTACAGTAATTATCGTTCTATCGATCATATAAGCATAATATCGCTAATAATATGAGTTAGATTGATAATAATAAGCGTAATAAGTATAGTATTTGTCGTTCTATCGATCATATAAGCATAATATGGCTAATAATATGAGTTAGATTGATAATACTAAGAGCAGCGAGTATAGTAATTCTCGCTCTATCGATCATATAAGCATAATATGGCTAATAATATGAGTTGGATTGATAATAATAAGCGTAATAAGTATAGTAATTGTCGTTCTATCAAAAATATAAGCATAATATGGCTGATAATATGAGTCAGGTAGATAATAATAAGAGTAATAAGTATAGTAATTGTCGTTCTATCGATCATTTAAGCATAATATGGCTAATAATATGAGTGAGATTGATAATAATAAGAGTAATGAGTATAGTAATTGTCGTTCTATCGATCATATAAGCATAATATGGCTAATAATATGAGTTAGGTTGGTAATAATACGAGTAATAAGTATAGTAATTGTCGTTATATCGATCATATAAGCATAATATGGCTAATAATATGAGTTAGATTTATAATAATAAGAGTAATAAGTATAGTAATTGTCGTTCTATCGATCATATAAGCATAATATGGCTAATAATATGAGTTAGATCGATAATGATAAGAGTAATAAGTACAGTAATTGTAGTTCTGTCGATCATATAAGCATAATATGGCTAATAATATGTGTTAGATTGATAATAATAACAGTAATAAGTATAGTAATTGTCGTTCTATCGATAATATAAGCATAATATGGCTAATAATATGAGTTAGGTTGATAATAATAAGAGTAATAAGTATAGTGATTGTCGTTCTATCGATCAAATTTGCATAATATGGTTAATAATATGAGTTAGGCTGATAATAATAAGAGTACTAGGTATAGTAAATGTCGTGCTATCGATCATATCTGCATAATATGGTTAATAATATGAGTTAGATTGATAGTAGTGAGTGTAATAAGTATAATAATTGTCGTTCTATCGATCATATAAGCATAATATGGCTAATAACATGAGTTAGATTGATAATAATAAAAGTAATAAGTAAAGTAATTGTCGCTCTATCGATCATTTAAGCATAATATGGCTAATAATATGAGTTAGGTTGATAATAATAAGAGTAATAAGTATAGTAATTCTCGCTCTCTCGATCATATAAGCATAATATGGCTAATAATATGAGTTAGATTGATAATAATAAGAGTAATGAGTATAGTAATTGTCGTTCTATCGATCATATAAGCATAATATGGCTAATAATATGAGTTAGAGTGATAACAATAGGAGTAATAAGTATAGTAATTATCGTTCTATCGATCATATAAGCATAATATCGCTAATAATATGAGTTAGATTGATAATAATAAGCGTAATAAGTATAGTAATTGTCGTCCTATCGATCATATGAGCATAATATGGCTAATAATATGAGTTAGATCGATAATGATAAGAGTAATGAGTACAGTAATTATCGTTCTATCGATCATATAAGCATAATATCGCTAATAATATGAGTTAGATTGATAATAATAAGCGTAATAAGTATAGTATTTGTCGTTTTATCGATCATATAAGCATAATATGGCTAATAATATGAGTTAGATTGATAATAATAAGAGTAATGAGTATAGTAATTGTCGTTCTATCGATCATATAAGCATAATATGGCTAATAATATGAGTTAGGTTGATAATAATACGAGTAATAAGTATAGTAAATGTCGTGCTATCGATCATATCTGCATAATACGGTTAATAATATGAGTTAGATTGATAATAGTCAGTGTAATAAGTATAGTAATTGTCGTTCTATCGATCATATTAGCATAATAAGGTTGATAATATGAGTTGGATTGATAATAATAAGAGTAATAGGTATAGTAAATGTCGTGCTATCGATCATATCTGCATAATATGGTTAATAATATGAGTTATATCGATAATGATAAGAGTAATAAGTATAGTGATTGTCGTTCTATCGATCATATAAGCATAATATGGCTAATAATATGAGTTAGATTGATAATAATAAGAGTAATGAGTATAGTAATTGTCGTTCTATCGATCATATAAGCATAATATGGCTAATAATATGAGTTAGGTTGATAATAATACGAGTAATAAGTATAGTAATTGTCGTTCTATCGATCATATAAGCATAATATGGCTAATAATATGAGTTAGATTTATAATAATAAGAGTAATAAGTATAGTAATTGTCGTTCTATCGATCATATAAGCATAATATGGCTAATAATATGAGTTAGATTGATAATAATAAGAGTAATGAGTATAGTAATTGTCGTTCTATCGATCATATAAGCATAATATGGCTAATAATATGAGTTAGGTTGATAATAATACGAGTAATAAGTATAGTAATTGTAGTTCTGTAGATCATATAAGCATAATATGGCTAATAATATGTGTTAGATTGATAATAATAACAGTAATAAGTATAGTAATTGTCGTTCTATCGATAATATAAGCATAATATGGCTAATAATATGAGTGAGGTTGATAATAATAAGAGTAATAAGTATAGTGATTGTCGTTCTATCGATCAAATTTGCATAATATGGGTAATAATATGAGTTAGATTGATAACAGTGAGTGTAATAAGTATGGTAGTTGTCGTTCTGTCGATCATATAAGCATAATATGGCTAATAATATGAGTTAGGCTGATAATAATAAGAGTACTAGGTATAGTAAATGTCGTGCTATCGATCATATCTGCATAATATGGTTAATAATATGAGTTAGATTGATAGTAGTGAGTGTAATAAGTATAGTAATTGTCGTTCTATCGATCATATAAGCATAATATGGCTAATAACATGAGTTAGATTGATAATAATAAGAGTAATAAGTAAAGTAACTGTCGCTCTATCGATCATTTAAGCATAATATGGCTAATAATATGAGTTAGGTTGATAATAATAAGAGTAATAAGTATAGTGATTGTCGTTCTATCGATCATATAAGCATAATATGGCTAATAATATGAGTTAGATCGATAATGATAAGAGTAATAAGTATAGTATTTGTCGTTCTATCGAACATATAAGCATAATATGGCTAATAATATGAGTTAGATTGATAATAATAAGAGCAGTGAGTATAGTAATTCTCGCTCTATCGATCATATAAGCATAATATGGCTAATAATATGAGTTAGATTGATAATAATAAGCGTAATAAGTATAGTAATTATCGTTCTATCGATCATATAAGCATAATATCGCTAATAATATGAGTTAGATTGATAATAATAAGCGTAATAAGTATAGTAATTGTCGTCCTATCGATCATATGAGCATAATATGGCTAATAATATGAGTTAGATCGATAATGATAAGAGTAATGAGTACAGTAATTATCGTTCTATCGATCATATAAGCATAATATCGCTAATAATATGAGTTAGATTGATAATAATAAGCGTAATAAGTATAGTAATTGTCGTTCTATCGATCATATGAGCATAATATGGCTAATGATATGGGTTAGATTGATAATAATAAGAGTAATAGGTATAGTAAATGTCGTGCTATCGATCATATCTGCATAATATGGTTAATAATATGAGTTAGATTGATAATAGTGAGTGTAATAAGTATAGTAATTGTCGTTCTATCGATCATATAAGCATAATATGGCTAATAACATGAGTTAGATTGATAATAATAACAGTAATAAGTATAGTAATTGTCGTTCTATCGATAATATAAGCATAATATGGCTAATAATATGAGTTAGGTTGGTAATAATACGAGTAATAAGTATAGTAATTGTCGTTATATCGATCATATAAGCATAATATGGCTAATAATATGAGTTAGATTTATAATAATAAGAGTAATAAGTATAGTAATTGTCGTTCTATCGATCATATAAGCATAATATGGCTAATAATATGAGTTAGATCGATAATGATAACAGTAATAAGTACAGTAATTGTAGTTCTGTCGATCATATAAGCATAATATGGCTAATAATATGTGTTAGATTGATAATAATAACAGTAATAAGTATAGTAATTGTCGTTCTATCGATAATATAAGCATAATATGACTAATAATATGAGTTAGGTTGATAATAATAAGAGTAATAAGTATAGTGATTGTCGTTCTATCGATCAAATTTGCATAATATGGTTAATAATATGAGTTAGATTGATAACAGTGAGTGTAATAAGTATGGTAGTTGTCGTTCTGTCGATCATATAAGCATAATATGGCTAATAATATGAGTTAGGCTGATAATAATAAGAGTACTAGGTATAGTAAATGTCGTGCTATCGATCATATCTGCATAATATGGTTAATAATAAGAGTTAGATTGATAGTAGTGAGTGTAATAAGTATAGTAATTGTCGTTCTATCGATCATATAAGCATAATATGGCTAATAACATGAGTTAGATTGATAATAATAAGAGTAATAAGTAAAGTAATTGTCGCTCTATCGATCATTTAAGCATAATATGGCTAATAATATGAGTTAGGTTGATAATAATAAGAGTAATAAGTATAGTGATTGTCGTTCTATCGATCATATAAGCATAATATGGCTAATAATATGAGTTAGATCGACAATGATAAGAGTAATAAGTATAGTATTTGTCGTTCTATCGATCATATAAGCATAATATGGCTAATAATATGAGTTAGATTGATAATAATAAGAGTAATGAGTATAGTAATTGTAGTTCTATCGACCATATCTGCATAATATGGTTAATAATATGAGTTAGATTGATAATATTCAGTGTAATAAGTATAGTAATTGTCGTTCTATCGATCATATTAGCATAATATGGTTGATAATATGAGTTAGATTTATAATAATAAGAGTAAGAAGTATAGTAATTGTCCTTCTATCGATCATATAAGCATAATATGGCTAATAATATGAGTTAGATTGATAATACTAAGAGCAGTGAGTATAGTAATTCTTGCTCTATCGACCATATAATCATAATATGGCTAATAATATGAGTTAGATTGATAATAATAAGCGTAATAAGTATAGTAATTGTCGTTCTATCAAAAATATAAGCATAATATGGCTGATAATATGAGTCAGGTAGATAATAATAAGAGTAATAAGTATAGTAATTGTCGTTCTATCGATCATTTAAGCATAATATGGCTAATAATATGAGTTAGATTGATAATAATAAGAGTAATGAGTATAGTAATTGTCGTTCTATCGATCATATGAGCATAATATGGCTAATAATATGAGTTAGATCGATAATGATAAGAGTAATGAGTACAGTAATTATCGTTCTATCGATCATATAAGCATAATATGGCTAATAATATGAGTTAGGTTGGTAATAATACGAGTAATAAGTATAGTATTTGTCGTTCTATCGATCATATAAGCATAATATGGCTAATAATATGAGTTAGATTGATAATAATAAGAGTAATGAGTATAGTAATTGTAGTTCTATCGACCATATCTGCATAATATGGTTAATAATATGAGTTAGATTGATAATATTCAGTGTAATAAGTATAGTAATTGTCGTTCTATCGATCATATTAGCATAATATGGTTGATAATATGAGTTAGATTTATAATAATAAGAGTAAGAAGTATAGTAATTGTCCTTCTATCGATCATATAAGCATAATATGGCTAATAATATGAGTTAGATTGATAATACTAAGAGCAGTGAGTATAGTAATTCTCGCTCTATCGATCATATAAGCATAATATGGCTAATAATATGAGTTAGATTGATAATAATAAGCGTAATAAGTATAGTAATTGTCGTTCTATCAAAAATATAAGCATAATATGGCTAATAATATGAGTCAGGTAGATAATAATAAGAGTAATAAGTATAGTAATTGTCGTTCTATCGATCATTTAAGCATAATATGGCTAATAATATGAGTTAGATTGATAATAATAAGAGTAATGAGTATAGTAATTGTCGTTCTATCGATCATATAAGCATAATATGGCTAATAATATGAGTTAGGTTGGTAATAATACGAGTAATAAGTATAGTAATTGTCGTTATATCGATCATATAAGCATAATATGGCTAATAATATGAGTTAGATTTATAATAATAAGAGTAATAAGTATAGTAATTGTCGTTCTATCGATCATATAAGCATAATATGGCTAATAATATGAGTTAGATCGATAATGATAAGAGTAATAAGTACAGTAATTGTAGTTCTGTCGATCATATAAGCATAATATGGCTAATAATATGTGTTAGATTGATAATAATAACAGTAATAAGTATAGTAATTGTCGTTCTATCGATAATATAAGCATAATATGGCTAATAATACGAGTTAGGTTGATAATAATAAGAGTAATAAGTATAGTAATTGTAGTTCTATCGACCATATCTGCATAATATGGTTAATAATATGAGTTAGATTGATAATATTCAGTGTAATAAGTATAGTAATTGTCGTTCTATCGATCATATTAGCATAATATGGTTGATAATATGAGTTAGATTTATAATAATAAGAGTAAGAAGTATAGTAATTGTCCTTCTATCGATCATATAAGCATAATATGGCTAATAATATGAGTTAGATTGATAATACTAAGAGCAGTGAGTATAGTAATTCTCGCTCTATCGATCATATAAGCATAATATGGCTAATAATATGAGTTAGATTGATAATAATAAGCGTAATAAGTATAGTAATTGTCGTTCTATCAAAAATATAAGCATAATATGGCTGATAATATGAGTCAGGTAGATAATAATAAGAGTAATAAGTATAGTAATTGTCGTTCTATCGATCATTTAAGCATAATATGGCTAATAATATGAGTTAGATTGATAATAATAAGAGTAATGAGTATAGTAATTGTCGTTCTATCGATCATATAAGCATAATATGGCTAATAATATGAGTTAGGTTGGTAATAATACGAGTAATAAGTATAGTAATTGTCGTTATATCGATCATATAAGCATAATATGGCTAATAATATGAGTTAGATTTATAATAATAAGAGTAATAAGTATAGTAATTGTCGTTCTATCGATCATATTAGCATAATATGGTTGATAATATGAGTTAGATTTATAATAATAAGAGCAAGAAGTATAGTAATTGTCCTTCTATCGATCATATAAGCATAATATGGCTAATAATATGAGTTAGATCGATTATGATAAGAGTAATAAGTACAGTAATTGTAGTTCTGTCGATCATATAAGCATAATATGGCTAATAATATGTGTTAGATTGATAATAATAACAGTAATAAGTATAGTAATTGTCGTTCTATCGATAATATAAGCATAATATGGCTAATAATATGAGTGAGGTTGATAATAATAAGAGTAATAAGTATAGTGATTGTCGTTCTATCGATCAAATTTGCATAATATGGGTAATAATATGAGTTAGATTGATAACAGTGAGTGTAATAAGTATGGTAGTTGTCGTTCTGTCGATCATATAAGCATAATATGGCTAATAACATGAGTTAGATTGATAATAATAAGAGTAATAAGTAAAGTAACTGTCGCTCTATCGATCATTTAAGCATAATATGGCTAATAATATGAGTTAGGTTGATAATAATAAGAGTAATAAGTATAGTGATTGTCGTTCTATCGATCATATAAGCATAATATGGCTAATAATATGAGTTAGATCGATAATGATAAGAGTAATAAGTATAGTATTTGTCGTTCTATCGATCATATAAGCATAATATGGCTAATAATATGAGTTAGATTGATAATAATAAGAGCAGTGAGTATAGTAATTCTCGCTCTATCGATCATATAAGCATAATATGGCTAATAATATGAGTTAGATTGATAATAATAAGCGTAATAAGTATAGTAATTATCGTTCTATCAAAAATATAAGCATAATATGGCTGATAATATGAGTCAGGTAGATAATAATAAGAGTAATAAGTATAGTAATTGTCGTTCTATCGATCATTTAAGCATAATATGGCTAATAATATGAGTTAGATTGATAATAATAAGAGTAATAAGTATAGTAATTATCGTTCTATCGATCATATAAGCATAATATCGCTAATAATATGAGTTAGATTGATAATAATAAGCGTAATAAGTATAGTAATTGTCGTCCTATCGATCATATGAGCATAATATGGCTAATAATATGAGTTAGATCGATAATGATAAGAGTAATGAGTACAGTAATTATCGTTCTATCGATCATATAAGCATAATATCGCTAATAATATGAGTTAGATTGATAATAATAAGCGTAATAAGTATAGTAATTGTCGTTCTATCGATCATATGAGCATAATATGGCTAATGATATGGGTTAGATTGATAATAATAAGAGTAATAGGTATAGTAAATGTCGTGCTATCGATCATATCTGCATAATATGTTTAATAATATGAGTTAGATTGATAATAGTGAGTGTAATAAGTATAGTAATTGTCGTTCTATCGATCATATAAGCATAATATGGCTAATAACATGAGTTAGATTGATAATAATAACAGTAATAAGTATAGTAATTGTCGTTCTATCGATAATATAAGCATAATATGGCTAATAATATGAGTTAGGTTGGTAATAATACGAGTAATAAGTATAGTAATTGTCGTTATATCGATCATATAAGCATAATATGGCTAATAATATGAGTTAGATTTATAATAATAAGAGTAATAAGTATAGTAATTGTCGTTCAATCGATCATATAAGCATAATATGGCTAATAATATGAGTTAGATCGATAATGATAACAGTAATAAGTACAGTAATTGTAGTTCTGTCGATCATATAAGCATAATATGGCTAATAATATGTGTTAGATTGATAATAATAACAGTAATAAGTATAGTAATTGTCGTTCTATCGATAATATAAGCATAATATGACTAATAATATGAGTTAGGTTGATAATAATAAGAGTAATAAGTATAGTGATTGTCGTTCTATCGATCAAATTTGCATAATATGGTTAATAATATGAGATAGATTGATAACAGTGAGTGTAATAAGTATGGTAGTTGTCGTTCTGTCGATCATATAAGCATAATATGGCTAATAATATGAGTTAGGCTGATAATAATAAGAGTACTAGGTATAGTAAATGTCGTGCTATCGATCATATCTGCATAATATGGTTAATAATATGAGTTAGATTGATAGTAGTGAGTGTAATAAGTATAGTAATTGTCGTTCTATCGATCATATAAGCATAATATGGCTAATAACATGAGTTAGATTGATAATAATAAGAGTAATAAGTAAAGTAACTGTCGCTCTATCGATCATTTAAGCATAATATGGCTAATAATATGAGTTAGGTTGATAATAATAAGAGTAATAAGTATAGTGATTGTCGTTCTATCGATCATATAAGCATAATATGGCTAATAATATGAGTTAGATTGATAATAATAAGCGTAATAAGTATAGTAATTATCGTTCTATCAAAAATATAAGCATAATATGGCTGATAATATGAGTCAGGTAGATAATAATAAGAGTAATAAGTATAGTAATTGTCGTTCTATCGATCATTTAAGCATAATATGGCTAATAATATGAGTTAGATTGATAATAATAAGAGTAATAAGTATAGTAATTATCGTTCTATCGATCATATAAGCATAATATCGCTAATAATATGAGTTAGATTGATAATAATAAGCGTAATAAGTATAGTAATTGTCGTCCTATCGATCATATGAGCATAATATGGCTAATAATATGAGTTAGATCGATAATGATAAGAGTAATGAGTACAGTAATTATCGTTCTATCGATCATATAAGCATAATATCGCTAATAATATGAGTTAGATTGATAATAATAAGCGTAATAAGTATAGTAATTGTCGTTCTATCGATCATATGAGCATAATATGGCTAATGATATGGGTTAGATTGATAATAATAAGAGTAATGGGTATAGTAAATGTCGTGCTATCGATCATATCTGCATAATATGGTTAATAATATGAGTTAGATTGATAATAGTGAGTGTAATAAGTATAGTAATTGTCGTTCTATCGATCATATAAGCATAATATGGCTAATAACATGAGTTAGATTGATAATAATAACAGTAATAAGTATAGTAATTGTCGTTCTATCGATAATATAAGCATAATATGGCTAATAATATGAGTTAGGTTGGTAATAATACGAGTAATAAGTATAGTAATTGTCGTTATATCGATCATATAAGCATAATATGGCTAATAATATGAGTTAGATTTATAATAATAAGAGTAATAAGTATAGTAATTGTCGTTCTATCGATCATATAAGCATAATATGGCTAATAATATGAGTTAGATCGATAATGATAACAGTAATAAGTACAGTAATTGTAGTTCTGTCGATCATATAAGCATAATATGGCTAATAATATGTGTTAGATTGATAATAATAACAGTAATAAGTATAGTAATTGTCGTTCTATCGATAATATAAGCATAATATGGCTAATAATATGAGTTAGGTTGATAATAATAAGAGTAATAAGTATAGTGATTGTCGTTCTATCGATCAAATTTGCATAATATGGTTAATAATATGAGTTAGATTGATAACAGTGAGTGTAATAAGTATGGTAGTTGTCGTTCTGTCGATCATATAAGCATAATATGGCTAATAGTATGAGTTAGGCTGATAATAATAAGAGTACTAGGTATAGTAAATGTCGTGCTATCGATCATATCTGCATAATATGGTTAATAATATGAGTTAGATTGATAGTAGTGAGTGTAATAAGTATAGTAATTGTCGTTCTATCGATCATATAAGCATAATATGGCTAATAACATGAGTTAGATTGATAATAATAAAAGTAATAAGTAAAGTAATTGTCGCTCTATCGATCATTTAAGCATAATATGGCTAATAATATGAGTTAGGTTGATAATAATAAGAGTAATAAGTATAGTAATTCTCGCTCTCTCGATCATATAAGCATAATATGGCTAATAATATGAGTTAGATTGATAGTAATAAGAGTAATGAGTATAGTAATTGTCGTTCTATCGATCATATAAGCATAATATGGCTAATAATATGAGTTAGAGTCATAACAATAGGAGTAATAAGTATAGTAATTATCCTTCTATCGATCATATAAGCATAATATCGCTAATAATATGAGTTAGATTGATAATAATAAGCGTAGTAAGTATAGTAATTGTCGTCCTATCGATCATATGAGCATAATATGGCTAATAATATGAGTTAGATCGATAATGATAAGAGTAATGAGTACAGTAATTATCGTTCTATCGATCATATAAGCATAATATCGCTAATAATATGAGTTAGATTGATAATAATAAGAGTAGTGAGTATAGCAATTGTCATTCTATCGATCATATAAGCATAATATGGCTAATAATATGAGTTAGGTTGATAATAATGAGTGTAATAGGTATAGTAAATGTCGTGCTATCGATCTTATCTGCATAATATGGTTAATAATATGAGTTAGATTGATAATAGTGAGTGTAATAAGTATAGTAATTGTCGTTCTATCGATCATATTAGCATAATATGGTTAATAATATGAGTTAGATTGATAATAATACGAGTAATAAGTATAGTAAATGTCGTGCTATCGATCATATCTGCATAATACGGTTAATAATATGAGTTAGATTGATAATAGTCAGTGTAATAAGTATAGTAATTGTCGTTCTATCGATCATATTAGCATAATAAGGTTGATAATATGAGTTAGATTGATAATAATAAGAGTAATAGGTATAGTAAATGTCGTGCTATCGATCATATCTGCATAATATGGTTAATAATATGAGTTATATCGATAATGATAAGAGTAATAAGTATAGTGATTGTCGTTCTATCGATCATATAAGCATAATATGGCTAATAATATGAGTTAGATTGATAATAATAAGAGTAATGAGTATAGTAATTGTCGTTCTATCGATCATATAAGCATAATATGGCTAATAATATGAGTTAGGTTGATAATAATACGAGTAATAAGTATAGTAATTGTCGTTCTATCGATCATATAAGCATAATATGGCTAATAATATGAGTTAGATTTATAATAATAAGAGTAATAAGTATAGTAATTGTCGTTCTATCGATCATATAAGCATAATATGGCTAATAATATGAGTTAGATCGATAATGATAAGAGTAATAAGTACAGTAATTGTAGTTCTGTCGATCATATAAGCATAATATGGCTAATAATATGTGTTAGATTGATAATAATAACAGTAATAAGTATAGTAATTGTCGTTCTATCGATAATATAAGCATAATATGGCTAATAATATGAGTTAGGTTGATAATAATAAGAGTAATAAGTAAAGTAACTGTCGCTCTATCGATCATTTAAGCATAATATGGCTAATAATATGAGTTAGGTTGATAATAATAAGAGTAATAAGTATAGTGATTGTCGTTCTATCGATCATATAAGCATAATATGGCAAATAATATGAGTTAGATCGATAATGATAAGAGTAATAAGTATAGTATTTGTCGTTCTATCGATCATATAAGCATAATATGGCTAATAATATGAGTTAGATTGATAATAATAAGAGCAGTGAGTATAGTAATTCTCGCTCTATCGATCATATAAGCATAATATGGCTAATAATATGAGTTAGATTGATAATAATAAGCGTAATAAGTATAGTAATTATCGTTCTATCAAAAATATAAGCATAATATGGCTGATAATATGAGTCAGGTAGATAATAATAAGAGTAATAAGTATAGTAATTGTCGTTCTATCGATCATTTAAGCATAATATGGCTAATAATATGAGTTAGATTGATAATAATAAGAGTAATAAGTATAGTAATTATCGTTCTATCGATCATATAAGCATAATATCGCTAATAATATGAGTTAGATTGATAATAATAAGCGTAATAAGTATAGTAATTGTCGTCCTATCGATCATATGAGCATAATATGGCTAATAATATGAGTTAGATCGATAATGATAAGAGTAATGAGTACAGTAATTATCGTTCTATCGATCATATAAGCATAATATCGCTAATAATATGAGTTAGATTGATAATAATAAGCGTAATAAGTATAGTAATTGTCGTTCTATCGATCATATGAGCATAATATGGCTAATGATATGGGTTAGATTGATAATAATAAGAGTAATAGGTATAGTAAATGTCGTGCTATCGATCATATCTGCATAATATGGTTAATAATATGAGTTAGATTGATAATAGTGAGTGTAATAAGTATAGTAATTGTCGTTCTATCGATCATATAAGCATAATATGGCTAATAACATGAGTTAGATTGATAATAATAACAGTAATAAGTATAGTAATTGTCGTTCTATCGATAATATAAGCATAATATGGCTAATAATATGAGTTAGGTTGGTAATAATACGAGTAATAAGTATAGTAATTGTCGTTATATCGATCATATAAGCATAATATGGCTAATAATATGAGTTAGATTTATAATAATAAGAGTAATAAGTATAGTAATTGTCGTTCTATCGATCATATAAGCATAATATGGCTAATAATATGAGTTAGATCGATAATGATAACAGTAATAAGTACAGTAATTGTAGTTCTGTCGATCATATAAGCATAATATGGCTAATAATATGTGTTAGATTGATAATAATAACAGTAATAAGTATAGTAATTGTCGTTCTATCGATAATATAAGCATAATATGGCTAATAATATGAGTTAGGTTGATAATAATAAGAGTAATAAGTATAGTGATTGTCGTTCTATCGATCAAATTTGCATAATATGGTTGATAATATGAGTTAGATTGATAACAGTGAGTGTAATAAGTATGGTAGTTGTCGTTCTGTCGATCATATAAGCATAATATGGCTAATAGTATGAGTTAGGCTGATAATAATAAGAGTACTAGGTATAGTAAATGTCGTGCTATCGATCATATCTGCATAATATGGTTAATAATATGAGTTAGATTGATAGTAGTGAGTGTAATAAGTATAGTAATTGTCGTTCTATCGATCATATAAGCATAATATGGCTAATAACATGAGTTAGATTGATAATAATAAAAGTAATAAGTAAAGTAATTGTCGCTCTATCGATCATTTAAGCATAATATGGCTAATAATATGAGTTAGGTTGATAATAATGAGAGTAATAAGTATAGTAATTCTCGCTCTCTCGATCATATAAGCATAATATGGCTAATAATATGAGTTAGATTGATAGTAATAAGAGTAATGAGTATAGTAATTGTCGTTCTATCGATCGTATAAGCATAATATGGCTAATAATATGAGTTAGAGTCATAACAATAGGAGTAATAAGTATAGTAATTATCCTTCTATCGATCATATAAGCATAATATCGCTAATAATATGAGTTAGATTGATAATAATAAGCGTAATAAGTATAGTAATTGTCGTCCTATCGATCATATGAGCATAATATGGCTAATAATATGAGTTAGATCGATAATGATAAGAGTAATGAGTACAGTAATTATCGTTCTATCGATCATATAAGCATAATATCGCTAATAATATGAGTTAGATTGATAATAATAAGCGTAATAAGTATAGTATTTGTCGTTCTATCGATCATATAAGCATAATATGGCTAATAATATGAGTTAGATTGATAATAATAAGAGTAGTGAGTATAGCAATTGTCATTCTATCGATCATATAAGCATAATATGGCTAATAATATGAGTTAGGTTGATAATAATGAGTGTAATAGGTATAGTAAATGTCGTGCTATCGATCTTATCTGCATAATATGGTTAATAATATGAGTTAGATTGATAATAGTGAGTGTAATAAGTATAGTAATTGTCGTTCTATCGATCATATTAGCATAATATGGTTAATAATATGAGTTAGATTGATAATAATACGAGTAATAAGTATAGTAAATGTCGTGCTATCGATCATATAAGCATAATATCGCTAATAATATGAGTTAGATTGATAATAATAAGCGTAATAAGTATAGTAAT
Organism: Megachile rotundata; assembly: GCF_050947335.1. Lineage (NCBI taxonomy): Eukaryota > Metazoa > Arthropoda > Insecta > Hymenoptera > Megachilidae > Megachile > Megachile rotundata. The sequence goes on along the minus strand of NW_027473988.1, from coordinate 6,822 downwards.
TGTCGTCCTATCGATCATATGAGCATAATATGGCTAATAATATGAGTTAGATCGATAATGATAAGAGTAATGAGTACAGTAATTATCGTTCTATCGATCATATAAGCATAATATCGCTAATAATATGAGTTAGATTGATAATAATAAGCGTAATAAGTATAGTATTTGTCGTTCTATCGATCATATAAGCATAATATGGCTAATAATATGAGTTAGATTGATAATACTAAGAGCAGCGAGTATAGTAATTCTCGCTCTATCGATCATATAAGCATAATATGGCTAATAATATGAGTTGGATTGATAATATTAAGCGTAATAAGTATAGTAATTGTCGTTCTATCAAAAATATAAGCATAATATGGCTGATAATATGAGTCAGGTAGATAATAATAAGAGTAATAAGTATAGTAATTGTCGTTCTATCGATCATTTAAGCATAATATGGCTAATAATATGAGTGAGATTGATAATAATAAGAGTAATGAGTATAGTAATTGTCGTTCTATCGATCATATAAGCATAATATGGCTAATAATATGAGTTAGGTTGGTAATAATACGAGTAATAAGTATAGTAATTGTCGTTATATCGATCATATAAGCATAATATGGCTAATAATATGAGTTAGATTTATAATAATAAGAGTAATAAGTATAGTAATTGTCGTTCTATCGATCATATAAGCATAATATGGCTAATAATATGAGTTAGATCGATAATGATAAGAGTAATAAGTACAGTAATTGTAGTTCTGTCGATCATATAAGCATAATATGGCTAATAATATGTGTTAGATTGATAATAATAACAGTAATAAGTATAGTAATTGTCGTTCTATCGATAATATAAGCATAATATGGCTAATAATATGAGTTAGGTTGATAATAATAAGAGTAATAAGTATAGTGATTGTCGTTCTATCGATCAAATTTGCATAATATGGTTAATAATATGAGTTAGGCTGATAATAATAAGAGTACTAGGTATAGTAAATGTCGTGCTATCGATCATATCTGCATAATATGGTTAATAATATGAGTTAGATTGATAGTAGTGAGTGTAATAAGTATAGTAATTGTCGTTCTATCGATCATATAAGCATAATATGGCTAATAACATGAGTTAGATTGATAATAATAAAAGTAATAAGTAAAGTAATTGTCGCTCTATCGATCATTTAAGCATAATATGGCTAATAATATGAGTTAGGTTGATAATAATAAGAGTAATAAGTATAGTAATTCTCGCTCTCTCGATCATATAAGCATAATATGGCTAATAATATGAGTTAGATTGATAATAATAAGAGTAATGAGTATAGTAATTGTCGTTCTATCGATCATATAAGCATAATATGGCTAATAATATGAGTTAGAGTGATAACAATAGGAGTAATAAGTATAGTAATTATCGTTCTATCGATCATATAAGCATAATATCGCTAATAATATGAGTTAGATTGATAATAATAAGCGTAATAAGTATAGTAATTGTCGTCCTATCGATCATATGAGCATAATATGGCTAATAATATGAGTTAGATCGATAATGATAAGAGTAATGAGTACAGTAATTATCGTTCTATCGATCATATCAGCATAATATCGCTAATAATATGAGTTAGATTGATAATAATAAGCGTAATAAGTATAGTATTTGTCGTTCTATCGATCATATAAGCATAATATGGCTAATAATATGAGTTAGATTGATAATAATAAGAGTAATGAGTATAGTAATTGTCGTTCTATCGATCATATAAGCATAATATGGATAATAATATGAGTTAGGTTGATAATAATACGAGTAATAAGTATAGTAAATGTCGTGCTATCGATCATATCTGCATAATACGGTTAATAATATGAGTTAGATTGATAATAGTCAGTGTAATAAGTATAGTAATTGTCGTTCTATCGATCATATTAGCATAATAAGGTTGATAATATGAGTTGGATTGATAATAATAAGAGTAATAGGTATAGTAAATGTCGTGCTATCGATCATATCTGCATAATATGGTTAATAATATGAGTTATATCGATAATGATAAGAGTAATAAGTATAGTGATTGTCGTTCTATCGATCATATAAGCATAATATGGCTAATAATATGAGTTAGATTGATAATAATAAGAGTAATGAGTATAGTAATTGTCGTTCTATCGATCATATAAGCATAATATGGCTAATAATATGAGTTAGGTTGATAATAATACGAGTAATAAGTATAGTAATTGTCGTTCTATCGATCATATAAGCATAATATGGCTAATAATATGAGTTAGATTTATAATAATAAGAGTAATAAGTATAGTAATTGTCGTTCTATCGATCATATAAGCATAATAATAATATGGCTAATAATATGAGTTAGATCGATAATGATAAGAGTAATAAGTACAGTAATTGTAGTTCTGTCGATCATATAAGCATAATATGGCTAATAATATGTGTTAGATTGATAATAATAACAGTAATAAGTATAGTAATTGTCGTTCTATCGATAATATAAGCATAATATGGCTAATAATATGAGTTAGGTTGATAATAATAAGAGTAATAAGTATAGTGATTGTCGTTCTATCGATCAAATTTGCATAATATGGTTAATAATATGAGTTAGATTGATAACAGTGAGTGTAATAAGTATGGTAGTTGTCGTTCTGTCGATCATATAAGCATAATATGGCTAATAATATGAGTTAGGCTGATAATAATAAGAGTACTAGGTATAGTAAATGTCGTGCTATCGATCATATCTGCATAATATGGTTAATAATATGAGTTAGATTGATAGTAGTGAGTGTAATAAGTATAGTAATTGTCGTTCTATCGATCATATAAGCATAATATGGCTAATAACATGAGTTAGATTGATAATAATAAGAGTAATAAGTAAAGTAATTGTCGCTCTATCGATCATTTAAGCATAATATGGCTAATAATATGAGTTAGGTTGATAATAATAAGAGTAATAAGTATAGTGATTGTCGTTCTATCGATCATATAAGCATAATATGGCTAATAATATGAGTTAGATCGATAATGATAAGAGTAATAAGTACAGTAATTGTAGTTCTGTCGATCATATAAGCATAATATGGCTAATAATATGTGTTAGATTGATAATAATAACAGTAATAAGTATAGTAATTGTCGTTCTATCGATAATATAAGCATAATATGGCTAATAATATGAGTTAGGTTGATAATAATAAGAGTAATAAGTATAGTGATTGTCGTTCTATCGATCAAATTTGCATAATATGGTTAATAATATGAGTTAGATTGATAACAGTGAGTGTAATAAGTATGGTAGTTGTCGTTCTGTCGATCATATAAGCATAATATGGCTAATAGTATGAGTTAGGCTGATAATAATAAGAGTACTAGGTATAGTAAATGTCGTGCTATCGATCATATCTGCATAATATGGTTAATAATATGAGTTAGATTGATAGTAGTGAGTGTAATAAGTATAGTAATTGTCGTTCTATCGATCATATAAGCATAATATGGCTAATAACATGAGTTAGATTGATAATAATAAAAGTAATAAGTAAAGTAATTGTCGCTCTATCGATCATTTAAGCATAATATGGCTAATAATATGAGTTAGGTTGATAATAATAAGAGTAATAAGTATAGTAATTCTCGCTCTCTCGATCATATAAGCATAATATGGCTAATAATATGAGTTAGATTGATAGTAATAAGAGTAATGAGTATAGTAATTGTCGTTCTATCGATCATATAAGCATAATATGGCTAATAATATGAGTTAGAGTCATAACAATAGGAGTAATAAGTATAGTAATTATCCTTCTATCGATCATATAAGCATAATATCGCTAATAATATGAGTTAGATTGATAATAATAAGCGTAGTAAGTATAGTAATTCTCGTCCTATCGATCATATGAGCATAATATGGCTAATAATATGAGTTAGATCGATAATGATAAGAGTAATGAGTACAGTAATTATCGTTCTATCGATCATATAAGCATAATATCGCTAATAATATGAGTTAGATTGATAATAATAAGAGTAGTGAGTATAGCAATTGTCATTCTATCGATCATATAAGCATAATATGGCTAATAATATGAGTTAGGTTGATAATAATGAGTGTAATAGGTATAGTAAATGTCGTGCTATCGATCTTATCTGCATAATATGGTTAATAATATGAGTTAGATTGATAATAGTGAGTGTAATAAGTATAGTAATTGTCGTTCTATCGATCATATTAGCATAATATGGTTAATAATATGAGTTAGATTGATAATAATACGAGTAATAAGTATAGTAAATGTCGTGCTATCGATCATATCTGCATAATACGGTTAATAATATGAGTTAGATTGATAATAGTCAGTGTAATAAGTATAGTAATTGTCGTTCTATCGATCATATTAGCATAATAAGGTTGATAATATGAGTTAGATTGATAATAATAAGAGTAATAGGTATAGTAAATGTCGTGCTATCGATCATATCTGCATAATATGGTTAATAATATGAGTTATATCGATAATGATAAGAGTAATAAGTATAGTGATTGTCGTTCTATCGATCATATAAGCATAATATGGCTAATAATATGAGTTAGATTGATAATAATAAGAGTAATGAGTATAGTAATTGTCGTTCTATCGATCATATAAGCATAATATGGCTAATAATATGAGTTAGGTTGATAATAATACGAGTAATAAGTATAGTAATTGTCGTTCTATCGATCATATAAGCATAATATGGCTAATAATATGAGTTAGATTTATAATAATAAGAGTAATATGTATAGTAATTGTCGTTCTATCGATCATATAAGCATAATATGGCTAATAATATGAGTTAGATCGATAATGATAAGAGTAATAAGTACAGTAATTGTAGTTCTGTCGATCATATAAGCATAATATGGCTAATAATATGTGTTAGATTGATAATAATAACAGTAATAAGTATAGTAATTGTCGTTCTATCGATAATATAAGCATAATATGGCTAATAATATGAGTTAGGTTGATAATAATAAGAGTAATAAGTAAAGTAACTGTCGCTCCATCGATCATTTAAGCATAATATGGCTAATAATATGAGTTAGGTTGATAATAATAAGAGTAATAAGTATAGTGACTGTCGTTCTATCGATCATATAAGCATAATATGGCAAATAATATGAGTTAGATCGATAATGATAAGAGTAATAAGTATAGTATTTGTCGTTCTATCGATCATATAAGCATAATATGGCTAATAATATGAGTTAGATTGATAATAATAAGAGCAGTGAGTATAGTAATTCTCGCTCTATCGATCATATAAGCATAATATGGCTAATAATATGAGATAGATTGATAATAATAAGCGTAATAAGTATAGTAATTATCGTTCTATCAAAAATATAAGCATAATATGGCTGATAATATGAGTCAGGTAGATAATAATAAGAGTAATAAGTATAGTAATTGTCGTTCTATCGATCATTTAAGCATAATATGGCTAATAATATGAGTTAGATTGATAATAATAAGAGTAATAAGTATAGTAATTATCGTTCTATCGATCATATAAGCATAATATCGCTAATAATATGAGTTAGATTGATAATAATAAGCGTAATAAGTATAGTAATTGTCGTCCTATCGATCATATGAGCATAATATGGCTAATAATATGAGTTAGATCGATAATGATAAGAGTAATGAGTACAGTAATTATCGTTCTATCGATCATATAAGCATAATATCGCTAATAATATGAGTTAGATTGATAATAATAAGCGTAATAAGTATAGTAATTGTCGTTCTATCGATCATATGAGCATAATATGGCTAATGATATGGGTTAGATTGATAATAATAAGAGTAATAGGTATAGTAAATGTCGTGCTATCGATCATATCTGCATAATATGGTTAATAATATGAGTTAGATTGATAATAGTGAGTGTAATAAGTATAGTAATTGTCGTTCTATCGATCATATAAGCATAATATGGCTAATAACATGAGTTAGATTGATAATAATAACAGTAATAAGTATAGTAATTGTCGTTCTATCGATAATATAAGCATAATATGGCTAATAATATGAGTTAGGTTGGTAATAATATACGAGTAATAAGTATAGTAATTGTCGTTATATCGATCATATAAGCATAATATGGCTAATAATATGAGTTAGATTTATAATAATAAGAGTAATAAGTATAGTAATTGTCGTTCTATCGATCATATAAGCATAATATGGCTAATAATATGAGTTAGATCGATAATGATAACAGTAATAAGTACAGTAATTGTAGTTCTGTCGATCATATAAGCATAATATGGCTAATAATATGTGTTAGATTGATAATAATAACAGTAATAAGTATAGTAATTGTCGTTCTATCGATAATATAAGCATAATATGGCTAATAATATGAGTTAGGTTGATAATAATAAGAGTAATAAGTATAGTGATTGTCGTTCTATCGATCAAATTTGCATAATATGGTTGATAATATGAGTTAGATTGATAACAGTGAGTGTAATAAGTATGGTAGTTGTCGTTCTGTCGATCATATAAGCATAATATGGCTAATAGTATGAGTTAGGCTGATAATAATAAGAGTACTAGGTATAGTAAATGTCGTGCTATCGATCATATCTGCATAATATGGTTAATAATATGAGTTAGATTGATAGTAGTGAGTGTAATAAGTATAGTAATTGTCGTTCTATCGATCATATAAGCATAATATGGCTAATAACATGAGTTAGATTGATAATAATAAAAGTAATAAGTAAAGTAATTGTCGCTC